>NW_017731574.1:1936347-1948492 GCF_001890085.2 Hipposideros armiger
TCCTGGGATCAGCCCCCTCCTGGAGCTGTGAGAGAGAAGCATGGGGTGTTGGGATAGGCTGCTGTTCTTTTTCCCCGATACATCTCCTCACTGTGCAGCTAGGGAAACTGAGGCCCAAAGAGCTAAGGACCAACATAATCTACACGAAGGGGCTGAATATAAGGGTCTGGTTTAGACAGGACAGGCTGGAATGCCTGACCCCAAACCCCAAGTGCAGGTGCAGGGGTGAGAGGTTGGGGTGAAAGGCCAGGCCTGGCAGGACCCCTGAGACTTGGATGAGGAAAGGGAGGACCTTGGAGCAGCCCACTGTGGGCAGCATGGGAGCCTTGTCCTTGTCCCCAGACCTGCCGGGCTGGACCGTGCTGTTCCTCTCTGTCCTGGGGCTTGTGGCCTCCCAGGCCGTGTCCACCCTCAGCAGCCTTTTTGCAGCTGAGATCTTCCCCACGGTGATCAGGTGAGCGTCAGCCTGAACAGAGTCCTGCCAACCCAGCCCACAAAGCCCCCTGGGGATCGGACACCTCACACCCCTCCCCCCAGCTAATGCCCAAGACTGCTCCATTCCATCATGACCAGAGTTCAGATTGTCTTTTCCTGGCGACATGGGGGACACTGGTACAGAAGGGTCTGGACAACAGCTCAGGAATAGAGGAAGGGGAGATGGAGACCTGAGGGAGGGGCACAAATGAAACAGCCACCAGAGATGGTAGAATTCTTGGGGGAGGGGGGAGGGGATTGTTTTCTAATTTTCTAAAAAAAAAGAACAAAACTTGTTCTAGGGCAGCGGGGAGCTGCTTTCTACAAAAAAGAAAAATGTTTTGTTTTGTTTTCCTGGAGCCCCCATGCCTCTGGTTCTGCTTAGGGCTGGCCTCTCCCTGGACCCAGGCCTGCCTGGGGACACTGCAGAGCCACACGCTGTGTCTGTGGGTCCATCTGCATGTCAGGGTAGCCACTTGTACAGGCTGCCCACACTATGCCCTCTCCTGCAGGGGGGCAGGGCTGGGCCTCGTGCTAGGTGCCGGGTTCCTGGGCCAGGCGGCCACCCCACTCGCCAACGTGCACGGCCGGCGGGGCTTCTTCTTACAACATGTGGTTTTCGCCTCCTTCGCCATTCTTGCCCTGCTGTGTGTCCTGCTGCTGCCCGAGAGCCGTGGCCGAGGGCTGCCCCATTCGCTGCAGGATGCTGACCGCCTTCGTCGCTCACCGCTTCTTCGGGGCCACCCCTGCCAGGACCACCTGCCCCTGCTGCCACCCTCCCATTGCCGGGGCTAGACACAGCTGGTCTAGGAGGGGTGACCCTGACTGGACAGACACACCTCCCCTTGGATGGCCACGTGTCAGTGTGAACAGAAGGGTCTCAAGGAGGAATCATGGGGACAGTGTGAAGGGGGAGCCCTGGTTGGGTCCCTTGTTCTTGGGGACCCTTGTCCCCTACCACCACTTGTGGAGGATAAAGGCATCCATAGAACTTCGCATCCTTACTGGTTCTTCCTTCAGGCCACATCCTGGGACTGGAGGGGGCCCCCACTTTAGGCTCACTACCCCAAGCCAGGGTGCCCACAACCCCTCCCACCACCCCCTGGGGCCAGCGCCCTGGTATAGCCATGGTGGGACTGGGGTGGAGTGAGACCCTGCAGACCCCACACTGGAGAGGCAGCGCATTTTTAATTCACATTTGTTGGAGAGCTGCTTCCTTTCATACAAACATGAGATCTGCGTGGGGGGAGGCAGAGCTGGGAATGGGGGTGGCTGAACCTCTCGCAGGCAACTCAGAGCAGGGCTGTTGGACCCTCAGTGTCGGAGAGGTGCCTCCTTCCTGCAGCACCACTCCAGGCTTTGGGCTCTGCCCCTGGACTCCATCCTCCGCTGGGAGAAACAGGCTGCCCAAGGTCCCAGGTATGGGGCCAGGTACCCTGTGGCCACCTCCACACAGGTCAGCTGGTCCTCCCAGCCACATGGCCAGCTTTTGGCATATCTAGTCGGGCCCTTGTGATCAGGCTGTCCATCCTGGTAAGGATGTTTGCCCTCTGTGTCCAGGTGGTTGTGCCCTCAGCAGGGTGGGGGCAGGTCCCCATCAGAAAGCTCCTTTCCCTGTCTTCAGCTGCCATGGTGTCCCGTCCTTGCTTCAGACCTCAGTGAGGGCCATACATGTCGGCCAGCCGGGCGAAGCGGGGGCCCCAGTCCTGGAGACAGCTGTAGTCTTGGTCCTCATCACCCAGGCTGGACAGGATGGAGCTCAGTGTCCCTGCCACGGACCCATCCCCTTCGTAGTCATAGATGAGAGCCGTGTCATAGGGTGGGACGCTGAGGTCACTGTCCGCAGCCTCCAAGCCCTACAGAGAGGCCCCAGGAGCTCAAGACCCACGCATACACAGCCTAGCTGCAGCACAGGATAAGGGCAACCTGACATATGGTATAGGAAGGGGCAGAAGAGGTCTGAGGGGTGATTGGGGGTTCTTGGAGCAGCCCTGAGTGCCTGAGGGAGAGAGCACCATTGGGAACTCCCGCCCCAGTATGCATATTTGAAGAGAAGCTTCCCTCTGGGTGGCTGTCCTTCCTTCGGGCCAGAACCATCCCCAGCCCTCCCCAAGGGCTGTGTCCTGCCTTAGGCTTCCTGATACCCCATCCCAGAGATCAGCTGGTTCTGCCTCTTAAAAGTTTGGCAAATGGTCCACCTCTGCCCTTCACCTTGTCAGTGTATGCATTGGCTCCTGAAGGGTGGGACACCCTCCTAACCAGGACCTGCACCTGGGCCAGCCCCTTACTGGGCATCTGTCGGGGGTGTTCTTTGAGCCAGGGCACTAAATGTACAGTCAGGTGTGGCACCTGGCATGCCACTGAGAAGTACCTGCATGCTACCCCCCACCGCTGCCCACTCAATTGGATTTCCCATGTTCTGGGCCTCTGCTGTGTTGACAAGGAAGTCACTGATGCTGTATCCAGAGGAGCTCCTGGGATGCCTAGGCTCAGCTGACAGCTGCACTCCCACCCACAGGGGACATTAAGTTTCCTCTGGGAGTGCTTGGTGGACAGCACTGCAGGGCAGGCTCCAACCAAGCCTTGCTCAACCAGGCCCACCGCTATCTGGCGCAGGATGTCACCAGCCGCCTCCTCCCACGGGACTTTCATGCCTTTGGCCCCTTGTTCCCCCTGCTTCACTCAGCTCTCAGGTCCTCAGAAGCTTCCCGGAAGTTTGACCAGGGTTCCAAGCAGTGAGCCCACTCCCCGTGACAGTGCATGTACAGGGGTATACGGAGGCATGGGTATGTGGTGTGCACATATGTGTGTGTGTGTGTGTGTGTGTACACATGTGCGCTCCCGCCCTCTCCGCCCACCTCTGGGGGACCTACGCCATTGATGAAGTCTACGATGTCAGCAGGGCTGGTGGGCAGCGCTCGGGGTGGTGGGGGGCGCACCCGGCCAAACGGGGCATCACGGCGCAGCGGTGGCCGACCCGGAGGGGCGCTCAAGGCTGCCAGCTCAGTTGGGTGGCGCAGCTGGCTGATGTCATAGGCGTCCTGTAGACGAAGTGCGTGGAATTGAGCCTGGATCGATGACAGTGGAGTTTTCATCCCAGGCACCTTCCCAAGACAGGTCCCACAGATTTGAGGGTGGTGGGGAGAGGATCTGGGGAGGCCCCTCCCCTTAGACCTTGGGTGCTGCCCATTGCCTGGGCTCCCCGGGACCCTTCCCACTGCTCAGAATTCTGAGCTGCTGTGCCCCACCCCATCCTCACCTGGTCCTCCTCCCCGCCTCCCTGCTCATCGTAGTTGAGAATGTTGTCCCTGAGATCGTCCTGCAGCCCCTGCAGAAGTCCCTTGTCCCACGACTGCTGCCGGAACCGCGCAAGGAGGGCCACGGGCAGGCTGAGCACTAGGTGGCAAACAGGGCTAGGTCGGTGCTGACAGGAAAGCATGGGGTGAGGAGGGGGTGCGGGCCAAGGGTGCCAGGGCACAGGCACTCACAGAGCAGCAGGATGATGCTGGCAAGAATGATGACCAGAGCGCCCAGACTGATGCCTGCGGCCCCAACCCTCAGCGCAGAGGCCCCTGGCAGGCAGGCTCCATCTTGGCTGCAGCGGCACACGGTCACGTTCAAGAGCTGCTCCCTCTGCTGGGGCGGCTGCCCTGAGTCTCGGAGCAGCAGGCTGAGGTGGTGCAGCCCCTCTTGGACCTGGTGCCGCAGCTGCAGGCGTGTGTGGCTCACTGTGGAGGGTGCCAGAGATCAGCAGGGCCCTCTTGGGTTGGCCATGCCCCCTTTGTGCCCCATGGGGATCATGAAATGCTGGGCCTGTTGCCCCATCTGCCCACTGGGTGTGATAACTAACTCCTGCCCCACCTGAAGGTGTGCTGAGGTGGGAACCAGCGGGATCATGTGTTGAGTGCCCCTCAGGTCCCAGGTCTGGACCCGCAGGGCGGGGAGTGGGGTGGAGCTCACTGTTAATCTGGCTGAGGCTCCAGTTCCGGGCCAGCTCTGGAATCCTGGGGCTCAGCTGGAAGTGGAAGGGGGCCCCGTGGGGGGGCAGGTCTTCATCCATGGCACCCAGGAGAAGGCCAGAGCCTTGATCTGGCTCACTGCACAGGCTTCCAGATGGTGGGGACAGCTCAGGGGCATGGTCGTTGACCTCCAGGATCTCAATGGACAGGGTCCCGGTGGCTGTGCAGGGTGGGGAGGCTGCAGACAGGAGAGGCCTGGTGGGCTCCTTGCCTCTGCTGGAGCCCACTGCCCACGCTATAAGTCTGCTCAGTGGAAGGCCCAGCTCTCAGCCCTTGGGCAGCGGCAGGGACACCCAGCCTGGGTTATGGAGCCCTGGAGTCCGGGCACTGGCTTGGTGCTCACCATTGTCGTGGACCAGGATGATGGCCCTATACCAGCCATCCTTGAGGAAGGGAGATGCCGGGCTGAGCACACGCTGGGTCTGGACGTGACCCGTGGCTCCATCTACTTGTAGCCAGTCCTCGGGGTCATAATCCTTGGAGTAGCTGTCAGCCAAGGAGGGGAGGAACAGGGTGACCCTGAGCCTACACAGGACCTCCCTCCCGAGAGGTGTGGTCACACACAGATAGACACACGCCTACATCCATCCCCCATATGCATACTCACACACTAGCCCTTGAGGCCCTACGCTGGTGTTTCCTATGCCAATCCACAGATGAGGAACCTGAGGCTCAGGGAAGCCGGTGAGCTGCCCAGGGTCCCATGGCAACGGAATGACACAGCATCATATCCATATAGTTCAACCCAAGGGCACCGTGGAGACAGCAATAACACAGGGCCGGGGTTGGGAGTGAAATCTAAGACATTAAAGGCCAGTCCCATGGGAACAACGATTCCCAGAATGGACAGGGCTAGACACGCAGAGGATGGCCGGAATAGACTGTGGCCGTGTCAGTGTGCGCCAACGGGAGGCCAGTCCTGCCCTAAGGAACAACGTCACACCAATAAGCACATACATGGGACTTGAGACCCCCTGGACCATCAGGGACACACACAGACCGATGAGCAGGGGCCTGATAGGAACCCTCAGGGCACAGGGGCCGGGGTCCCCTCAGCTGTGCTCTTGGGCCTGGCAGGGAAATGGAGGAATAGGGCCATTAGCTCCCTCTGCCACACCTGAGCCTCTGCAGCAGCTGTGTGTCGGGGTCTCGGGCAGAAAAGGTGGTCACGGGGGTTCCTGGGGCTGCCCCCTCAGCCAGGCTGGTCCTCAGGGGGTTCTCCTGGAACACGGGCGCCTCGTTGACATCATGCACTTGCACGCTGACCCTTGCCTGGCCCCGCTCGGCCTTGGGGGCAGCCGCATGCAGGGGGGCCTCGTTCTGCACCACCACTTTGAGGTCGTACTGGTCACAACGCTCATAGTCCAGGGGCTGTGGGGAGGAAGCATACTGGTGGTCTGCTCAGGACTCCGGGCCCCCCTCTGATTTGGGCACTTGGAGGCAGCTACAGGGCCTACGAGGCCGAGAGAGGCCTCCAGGGTTGTGCTACTGCCCCCTGGGTCTGTCCTCAGAGCCCTCCACTTTATTTCTTCTCCTTTTTAGCTTTGGAAAAAAAATTAAAATTATGCAGGACAGAAAAGGCACAAGGAATAATGTAAAAATGATAAAATAAATACTCATCACTCAAAATGAATTTTTTGGGGTGTTTTGTGGTCAGTTGTATGTGTCACTTGGCCGGGGCGGGTGCCAACCTACCCTACAAATCTCAGACTTGCCACCAACCCCCACTGTGGCGTGAGCCAATTTCCTGCAACAAATCTCTTCATGTATCAATAATTAAATAGATCTATATCTCTATGCGTGTGCATACACACATGTATGTATGCAAGTACCTCCTACCGGTTCCCTGGTTTCATATCTGGCTGATGCAGGTGCAGTCTATATTCATATACACTGATTACAAACATAAAAAGTGGCAGCACGCTGTAAATAACACACAGGCTTGTGAGAGGTGAGTGGCCCTGTTGCCCTGTGGCCAGCGTGGCGTGCGTCTGCAGTCCCAGCATTTCCCATTGTCTTGGCTCCATCCCCTCCCTGTGCTCTCTCCAGAAGATGCACAGAGAGTCCAAACAGGGCCCCAGGATGTGAAGAGAAGCACCTTCCTCAGCTCTTCCGATAGCAAGACCCCAGCTTGGGGAGCAGTGCGCCCCACTCACCTTTACCACAGACAGCACGCCCTCATTGGTCTTGGGGTCTGTGTGGATCGCGAAATGCCCATCGGGGTCGCCCTCCAGGATGATGAACCTGGCCGCCCAGTTGGGGGAGCCTGGCAGGTCCCTGTCCTCCACCTCCAGCCGCCCCACGTCGACTCCGCTGACAGCCTCTGTGGTCTCCATGAAGAACTGGGGGAGCCCACCGTGGTTACCCACCAGGGTGGCTTCGGGTAGAGAGGCCCTCCTTCCCTGCTAACTCTGCTACCCACCCACTGGGAATCCTCAAGGGGTTTGTTTGCCTTGGGAACCACTGTCCCCCGGGAGCCCTGGGAGCCCCTCTCTGTAGGCTCAGCTGCACAAGGGCTTGGGGGAGACACAGAGGGGTGTCTGGGCTGCTTCTCCCAGGGCCTCTCGCCCGGCTCCTTCTGACTCTGTTTATCGCTCGCAAGCACTGCCCGTGTTGACCCCCGATTCAGGTCTTTGTGCTACCCGTGCAGGACTCCTTCTCCAAAGCACCCAGCCTCCCCGCTCCCCACTGGGCCTAAGGAGGGAAGGACAGCCGAGCAGAGGTTGGTGGGGGTGTGGATAGTGGCAGCACCTCATCCCTGGTGAACTCAGGGGCATTGTCATTGACATCCTCAAGGGTGATGATGGCTGAGGCAGTGGCAGTCAGGCCATCTCCAGACATGTCCGCCACCTGCAGAGTCAGATTGTACACGGCGACCACCTGGGGGGATGGCAACATGGGGTCAGGGGACTGGGTAGGCATAGGGCCAGGGCTGGCCAGCCACTGTAGGGCCTGAGGGGCAGGGCAGCGAGCAGGCCACCTGTGGGGCTCAGCCTGCACAGGAAAGCCCTGTGGGCTGCAGAGGCCCCAAGCGGCTCCAAGCACCCTGCCTGCTCCCAATCTCTGAGGCAAAATGTGCTGCTTGGCCTTCCGGGGTCTGATGGCACCGCTGCCAAACCCAGATTTTTCTCCAGCCTAGGAGTGGGCAAGAGGTCATTTGCCAAGTCGGATAAGCATTTACGGAGCACCCACTGCATGCCAGACACTGAGTGGCACCGACAAGCTGGGTCGCTACCCTGGGGCGTAACAGAGAGAGAGAGAGAGAGATGAATGAAGACCACCTAAAACAGAGGGCGACCAGACAGAGCCACACAGGTGGCTGTGGAGAAACCAAGGAGGGCTTCCTGGAGGTGCCAACACCACACAGAAACCCAGTAGTGAGAGGCAGCAGTGGTCCCGACAGAGCGTGGCCGTCACTCCAGAGCATGAGTGGTTGCTGTGGGGCCCAAGAGGTGAGGGGATGGTTCTACTCCAGGTGATGAGCCTGACTGCTTAGTACGCAACAGGGTAGCAAGTTTCTTTGCCAGAAAACATGCTGAAGCTGTGTCAGGGCCAGGCACTGTGCTGAGGGCCTTTCAAGCCCTCCGTTGATCTAACTCCACAACCATCCAGGAGGCAGATGCTTTTCAAGCTGTCTGTGCCCAGAGCCCGGAGCCACCATGAGTTTTGCAGCAGCTAGGGCCCTCCTTCAACTGTAAGGGAAGGAGTATCTGGGTGAACAAGGCTGAGGCAGAGGGTCCAAGCAGAAATGAGCTGCCCTTGTCCAGCCAAGAGTGACAACAAGGTGGACAAAAATGGGCTAAATGCGACGCTGTCTCCCCTGTCCCCAGCTTTCAAAGTGGAGCAGTGGCGGCCTCACCTCTCGGTCCAGGCCCACTTGCACTGTGCGTATCTCCCCTGTGTGCTCATCGATGCTGAACAGCTGCGGGCTGCCCTGTTCCAGGATAGAGTACCGCAGGGCTGCGTTGTCTGTTTCTGGGTCGTCAGCATCCACGGCCTCAGCCCTGGTCACGTAGGTGCCTGGGAAGGTTGAGAACATGTGGGTGCGATGCCCACAGGTGCCAATCCCTAACTGCTGCTCCCCTGCAGCCCACCGTGCCAGGGCCAGGCCCCCCGTTTGGCCTGTGCAAACTTGAATGTGTAAGCCTTTTGCCTTCTGTTGTTTGTCGCGGGCGAAGCAGGAGTGTCTGAAAGAGGTTCAATCAAGAACCGACACCTGTGTCTCCCACAAGACACTGAGACAGCCCAGCAGTCAGACCAGGCGAGCCAGCAGGAGAACCTGGGGCTGGCCCTGAACTCCAGCTCCCTGGGAGACAGAGCACGTGCCGGCACGCTAAGCAGGCTCTGTCCTCAGCCCCGCCTGCAGAGAGACGCAGCAGCCAGGACTGGACCTGTGTTTTGGAGCAAACAAGCCACCGAAGCTCAGGATAGACAGGCCTATGCAGGGGCCAGGAGGCTCCTCAGCATCTGTCCGCAGGCCCATTTTTCCCTCCGGTGAGATTTAGGCCTGACCTCCCCCTCCCCGCTCAGGTGTACTTCACAGTCCAGACTAATATAAAGGAGCAAAATACATACATACATACATACATACATACATATGTACATAGGGGAGAAGTAAAAGTTCTACCATATAGTAGAAGCCAACTGAAAAATGGAAAAAGAATGATGGACTTAGAAACCACCGTTTCACAGCCATCAGAATAATAACTGATTCAGGTGAGAACCATCAGTGGATGCTAAAACTGGTGGGTGGACGTTTGAGGAGTAACAGGATGTCAGTCTCAAAGTATCTGCCACAAGATACCTATTAATTACAAAGGGAAAAACAGAAAAATCACAGTGGAGAAGCCTGGCAGACGCCCCGTTCACTGGGTGGATCGAAGTCAATATCTCCAAGAACAGGACACATGTGCCTCCTGATTTGACGCACTGAGGAGGACACAGCATCACTTCTGTGGATTTCCCACCAAAAATGCAAAGCCAAAATCCAACCACACAAAGCTACATTCAGAGACAATCTTCAAAATAATTGTTTAAATGCTTCAGAATGTCAGCATCATGATTAAAGAGGTGAAAGACGCGTACAATGAAAACTACAAACCATTGCTGAAAGAAAGTAAAGAAGACAGAAGTAAACGAAAACACATGCCACGTTCTTGGATTGGAAGGCTTAATATTGTTAAAATGTCAGTACTACCCAAAGTGATCTACAGATTTAATGCAATCCCAAGGACTTTTTTTTTTCCTTTTTGCAGAAATAGAAAAACGATTCTAAAATTTATATGGCATCTCAAGGAAAACCAAATGGCCAGAACAATCTTGAAAAAGAAGAACAAAACTGGAGGAATCATACTTTCCGATTTTAAAACTTACTATAAAGGTATAGTGATCAAAACAGTGTGGTCATAAAGACAGACATATAGACCAATTGAATGACTAGAGAGCCCAGAAATAAACCATCATATATATGATCAAATGATTTTTGACAAGGGAGCCAAGACCTTTTAATGGGGAAATAACAGTCTTTTCAACAAAGGAACTGGATATCCACTTGCAGAAGAATGACATCAGACCCATAATTATCTAACACTGTGTATAAAAATTAACTCAAAATAGATCAAAGACCTAAATGTAAGACCTAAAACCACAAAACTCTGAGAAGAAAATATAGGACAAAAGCTTCATGATGCTGGATTTGGCAATAGTTTCTTGGATATGATACCAAAGGCACAGGCCATAAAAGAAAAAAGAAACAAATTGAACTTCATGAAAATTTTAAAATTTTGTTCACCAAAAAACAATATCAAATGAAAAGACAACCAAAGAATGGGAGAAAATATTTGCAATCATATATCTGATAAGGGATTAATATCCAGAAGATATAGAGAATCCCTAAAAATTCAACAATGAACAATCTGACTCAAAAATGAGCAAAGAACTTGAATAGGCATTTCTCCAAAGAAGATATACAAATGACTAATAAGCACATGAAAAGATGCTCAATGTCACTAATCATTAGGGAAATGCAAATAAAAATTACAATGAGATACCACCTCATACCTATTAGGATGGCTACTATCCAAAAAGCAGAAAGTAAGTGCTGGCAAGGACGTGGAGAAACTGGAACCCTTGTGCACTGTTGGTGGGAATATAAAATGCTGTAGCCTTCTGTAGTTGAAAAAAAAATGCTGTAGAGAACAGTATAGCAGTTATTTAAAAAATTAAAAATAGAATTACCTTATGACCCAGCAATTCCACTTCTGGGGATATGCCCAAAGAACTGAAAGGAGGAGGGGTCTCAAAGACATAGTTGTACACCCATGTTCATAGCAGCATTATTCACAACAGCTAACACATGGAAACAACCCCAGTGTCTATGGACAAATGAATGCATAAGCAAAATGTGTTCTATACATACAATGGGGTATTATTCAGCCTTAAAAAGGAAAGACATTCTGACAAATGCTACAACATGGATGAACAGTATGCTAAGTGAAATAAGTGAGTCACAAAAAGACCAACACTGTATGATTCCACTCATATGAAGTCCCTACAGAGGAGTCAAATTCACAGAGACAGAATGTAGGATGGTTGGTGGTCAGCAGGGGCTGGGGGAGTGGATGGGGCGTTAGTGTCTAATGGGGACAGAGTTTCTGTTTGGGAAGATAAAAAGAGCTGTGGGGATGGATATGGCGAGGGTTGCACATTATGGATGTGTTTAATACCACAGACCTGTACACTTAAAAACGGTTAGGATAGTATATTTTACCACCATAAAAAAATTTGTTTTAAAGTGTCATGAAAACCTAATGGCTAAAGGAACTAAAGGAACAATCAGTAATCCACAAAATAGTGCTGATTTTGAGTTTGTCAGATTGGTGAGGGCACAAGGCAGCTTGATACACTGGAATCCAGGATGTGACCAGCCTCTCTGAGGAGGAATGGGACACATAGAGGCTTTCCCCTCGGTGGAGCGAGGCAGGAGGACGCAGCCACCGCGGAAGCAGGCAGGAAGAGAAGAGGTGAGATTGGCTCAAACTCTCAAAGGCTGAGCGTGGGCTAGCATGACAGCTCACAGTCCTGGGAGCCCCCACACAAGAAGATCTGTACCCTTTTGTCCATCCTTTTCCACAGGCCCCCCACTGAGTGCTCTGAGAAGGACTGGGGCAGGGGGAGGCCAGGGAGGGCACCTATGGCTCAGGCCTGCAGGGCCTGCCTAGTTTGGGGCGAGCGGGCAAACTGGAGAAGCCTGGTGGTGCTCTGTACCGTTCACAACTACAGGGTGATGATGGGGTTGCTAGGGGTGGAAAGGACCCTGCCCTGAGCAGAAGGAGAGGTGGTTTGCCTTTGAAGGAGGGGCAGGAACCCTGAAAAAGCCCCACCCCAGAGGCTCAGCTGCACAGGGACCACATATAGCTGAGACCCCCCATCCCCTCCAGGAGCCTTGCTGGGTACCATGCAACAGCAGTCACCCTGGGAGCGGGTAGGAGCATGGAGAAACCCCTCTGTGCATGGGGAAACCCCTCTGTGCATGGGGGATGCAGTGCCTGCTGAAGTCTGAAGTGCAGCAGGGATACCAAGAGAAGCCCCAGGAAGCTGAACTAAAGCAGCAACAGAGTCCAAGTTTGGCCCAGCTACAGATGACACCTGCC
>NW_017731574.1:1951241-1952162 GCF_001890085.2 Hipposideros armiger
CAAATGGGGAGATAATCCTGAACACCTGCTTCCTTGGGCTGCAGGCCCTAGTCCCAAATCCCCACCCCTGCCCCCTAATTAAGGACACAGATCTTGCTGGAGAAGTGGTCTTAGCCAGACACGGGAACAGGCGCCTGCTGCGGGGAAGAGCCCCACCCTGAAACGGTCCGTCTTCTCGCGGTCCAGCATGTCATTCAGGAACACCTTCCCTGTGAACTTGTCGATGGAGAACACGCCCCGGGGCTCCTCGTCCACACCAGGCCCCTGGATGCTGTAGATGACGCTGCCCAGCTCCTGCTTGTCCGACTTGATCTGCCAGGGCAGGAAAGGGGCTGAGGGGGGTGCCCCCAGGGGAGGGTCCCTCCCTCTCTGAAGCCTCAGCCCCACCCCCAACTGGGGTGGTCCCTTCAGCCTGTGGCCCCAAGGACATCTTTGTCCTAAAGCACACACCTTCGGAGACCCTCAGGGAAAACTAGCCCCTGCTCTGCTCACTTTAGACCCTCCCGCTCACCTGCACCAGTAGGTAGGGGAGGCGCTTCTGGTTCTCAGACACGCTGATGGGGGGGATGACCCAGGCTCTCCGCACACGGCCCAGCGTGGGCGCCCGGCGCCAAGGGAACAGGGTGCTGGGCCTTCTCAGCCCAGGGACCCCCAGGGACAGGCCCAGGCTCTGCAATAAAGACACAAACAGCCAAGTGAGCCCAGGGAGCAGGCAGCACTGACCTCCCCAGCCCCACTGGCCGAGAGTGAGTGAATTTCCCCTGCCTGGAGGGCAAGGAGAACCTTGACCCCCATCAGAGCCCTGAGCGCATGGCCTGGGAGGCCCCAGAAGCCACACCCCCACGCCTAGAGCCCCCAGATCCCAGCGTCTGCCACTTGTCCTCCTCTGGGAGCCCCTGAGCCCAGGGACCAGGACTTGTC
>NW_017731574.1:1959832-1962686 GCF_001890085.2 Hipposideros armiger
TCATGGGCGGCCAGGCCATGCTGGGCCAAGGGTGATGGAAGCTGTGCTGAGGCAGCTGGGCATGGCAGCTGAGGACCAGGCAGCAGGGACACTGTCTCCAATGGGGGACAGTGGGAAGGCCCAAAGGCAAGGGAGAAGATGGATGAAGCCATGGGGCTAGGTGCCCCGAGGGCCCAGCTGTTGGAGGGTCCGGCTGGCGGGCACCTGGTCAGCTGCCAGGGCTGAAACCTGAGCTGGCCAGCTGGAGCTGGGAGGTCCGTGAGAATTACAGGGACTCAGGAAGCCACTATGGTGAGCTTCTGGGAAGCCTGGCTCTCCCCACCAGCATCCAGTGCTGCCTGATGGGCCTGGAACTATAATAACAACCGATGATTCTACGTGACCTCTGCCTGGCCCTGGCCCTGGCCCTAGCCTCTGGCCTGTGACCTTGGCTCAGTTCAGTCCCCTGAAGGCAGGAGGCCATTGAGGCCACATGTTCCATTCCTGGACACAGCCTAGCGCCTGCTCAGCAGCCTAGGGCATGAGGAGACCCAGGGGGTTCCCATTGTGGGGAGGAGGGGGTGGCCTGTGCTTCCTTCTACCCACCCTGCTCCCTCATTGGGGAGGCTGGGGGACCAGCAAGGAGTGTGGAGGGTGGTGGGCTGTGTGCTGAGAGACCTGGCTCCCCTGGGCACAGGGCACTCCCAAGGAAAAGTAGGTTCCTGGAGTGTAGAGCCTGCAGCTGCCAACGCTGGCAGGGCACATGGATGGGGGCTTGGACTCCTCTCAAAACTAATGAATGTCACCTGCCAA
The DNA here is from genome assembly GCF_001890085.2 of Hipposideros armiger. NCBI lineage: Eukaryota > Metazoa > Chordata > Mammalia > Chiroptera > Hipposideridae > Hipposideros > Hipposideros armiger. The sequence continues at coordinate 1,960,625 of NW_017731574.1, forward strand.
CTCAGCCTGGGGTTCCTACAGAAATCTGGCCTCCTAGCTCCTCCAGCTGGGGGTGCTCCTGCAGTTCCCCACTCTCCCTGCCCCTCACCACAAGACTGACTACTCCAGTTCCCAGCAGGGCTGAGGGGCACACCTCCGCGGGAGGGGCTGGCCTGCTAGGCGGTCTCCTGGCCAGCTTGGCTCCCTGTCCAGTCCAGGCGGAGGCATTTCCACTTGATTTTGGACCTTCCCACCCCCGGGGCACAGAGCACCCTGGACAGTGCTGCCCCACCCAGGACCATCACCTCAGGGGCCCCTAACGGCAGCTAGGGCCAATAGTCCCGGGGAGGACGGGACACCCCACTCTAAGACACCATTGGGCAGTTCAGGAGGGCAGGGGTGCCCATGCCTTACCTGGGCCAGCAGCCCAAGGGCGAGGAGGAGCACGGCGTCCATAGGCCGGCGGCGGGGCGACTGGCCGAGTGTCCGGCTGGGGGCCCGAGCTGTACCTCCTGCTTGGACAGAACCCGGCTGAGTGACAGCACAAGTGCGCGGGCGGTGGGCAGAGTGAGTGACTACACGTGGCCGGGGCGGAGCCTGGTGCTGAATGACAGCACAAGTGCTAGGGCTGGGACCGAGTGAGTGACNCTGGTCTGCAGCGATTTCCGGAGTTTGGGAGTACTCCTCTGTGTGGCCTTTGTCCTCTCATCATCTTCTTCCCAGAAGATGTGGCTGGCTGGGGGAAAGAGCCGCCTGGGGATCTTGGGACAAAGCCCCAAGGACAAAGCCAGCTCACACAGACCCTCAGCATGTGGGCAACGCCCTTGAGTGACATGTACTCACATATGTTGCCCACTTCACTGTCCCTCATGCCAAGCCAGAACCAGCGTGTGCCATGGACCCACTGCCCCCAAGTAGGTGCCCAATGATACACCACACTCACCCTTGGCTGGCCCTTAACCAAGAACCTGAGAGAAAACTCTGGAAGCCTTACAGCCACTGCCCTTCACTGAGGTCCGCCCCAGCCCAGGCACCCAACCCAAGGGCTGCCAAGTCATGAAGCTCCCACCACGTACAGAGCACTTGCTATGGCCAAGCTGAGTGGTGAGTGCCTTACAGACATCCCCACAGAAGCAGGAATGGTGTTGCCTAACCCAGACCTGGGCAAGAGCCCTGGGCCTGTGAGCAGCTGGCCACCTCCTGCTTAGAGGCTTCTCTGGCCTCAGGGAAGTTTCCGTTCCATAGGATTAGTGCTCATGCCTCCTCCCGGGTCAGACCACACAGGCAACACAGTGCAGCAGAGGCATTTAGCACAGGCCAGGATTCTAAAACCTGACTGATCAAGAATCACCGGAGTGGGAGGAGGGTTGTTAAAATAGGGATTCCATGAGTTTACCCCAGACATCCTGAGTTACAACACTCAGGTGGTCCCAGAGCCCACAGGATTCTTGGGAGCATTGGGGAAACTGGGCAGGCACCGGGCTGAAAGATGGGATTTCAGGGTCAAACAACCCTGACGTCCCATCTCATAGGCAAGTCCCTCCACATCTTGGGGGCTCTGCATGTGGGGTGACACCAGGGCCCACAGTGGGGGACAGCCAGAGTGGGCATGTGGTGAGTGCTGGATAATACCTCACTACCAGCATCATTTCTGTTCAGAAGCAATGGAGAGCAAGTACCCAACCCCTGGAGGGGCACTGCCAGCTGCCCCTTGCCCTCTGCAGGTGTCCATCCTGCCTGCGGGCCTGGGACAGCCCACAGAGCTTTCTGCTTCTCTCCACTGGCCCACGTGGGTTCAGAACAAATAATTATAAGGCGCCGGCCCATCTCCCAGGAGCTGGGCGTGTGGCTGGTTGGATGCTCACCGCCTTGGGAACAAATGCGGGTGACTAGGGAGGCCGGGTGGGAAGTGAGGAGACCACATGTCCCCTCTTGGCGCTGTAGCCTCTAGTGCCAGGCAGGGGACCCGGGCTTGGGCAGGGTGTTTGCTGACTGGGGCCTAGCTCCCTGGAGCTGGCTCACAGCAGCGTGTCTTGGTTGGATAACGGAACTTTTCTATTCCACCCCCTTCCCAGTGTAGTTG
>NW_017731574.1:1966291-1967683 GCF_001890085.2 Hipposideros armiger
CTGCCTGCCTCAAGGCCTTTGCACTGGCGGTTTCCTCTGCCTGGAGTGCTCTTCTGCGCCCTCTGCTCTCTCCCAGGTTTGCTGCTCGCTGCCTTGAGGGCTTTGTCTAACGGCATCGCCCCACCAACCTATTAGACATTGTCACTACTCAGCATAGTTGTTTCACATCTCTGATCCTTCTTGCTGAATGTGTTCGCTGCTTGGGGTGGAGCTCCCCTGGGGCCGGGTTGTTCCCTTCAGACTCCCAGGGCTAGCGCAGGGGAAGGCCAGGCACAGACCCAGCCTTCCCCACTCCAGTCAGAAGCCCTCCCTTCTTCCTCTGGTCTCTGGTCTCCTTGGCTGGAAGTTATTTGGTTAGGATCTTATCGCTGTCCTCCAGACTAGGTAAGGGAGTAGGGAGAGGGAAGGAGGGGAGGAAAAATCCCGTGGAACACCGTGCTTTCTTCTGAGCAGGAGCAGTGCGGAGCCGGGCTGCTGGCCAGCCCCCGCCCTGATCCGGGGAGCACGGGTCTGGGTCTTCTGTGTCACAGGAGCAGGCACGGGGCCTCTGCTCTCCTCTCCAGATTGCTGGGCTGCCGAGCAGGTGCAGCACCATCTGTGCCCTTGGCCTGCTTGGAAGGAGGCCAGGCTGCCTGGGGAAGGCTCTGGCAGTGACTGTGTCTCTGGCACTCACTGCTCCAAAATGGGGGGGCAGGGAGCCCCTTCTATCTCCAGGCTCTGAAGCCCTGGGGCTCGGAGCAGCCCCTGGGGGCCACCGTGCTGCCTCTAAGGTTAGGGACCCCAAACAAAGGGCCAGTTTACTTTCCTTCTAATGAGGGACCAGCCTCTCAATTTTCCGGGGGACTTGGGGCACTCGACCCTCTGGGGTCGCCCCCTCCCGTACCCCAAGCCTGCAGCTCTGACCCCCAGTCTGGGCCGCCCTCTCCTTTCCCAGCTCTGCAGCCTCCCTCAGAAGTTCCAGGCCTTGGCTCCTCAAACCCTCCCTACCCCTGGCGATCTTCCCTCCGCCCCCGCGAGGGGGTTGTACCTAGGAGGGAGGGACACCCTTGAGCATCCGAGCCCGAGGGCTTGGTGAGGAGGGGTCGGCCCGTGGGCGGGGCGCACTAGTGGGCGGGGCCCGAGGCTTCGGGTCACACCTCGCCAGGTTGCTGGAGAGCCAGTATTCCCTCCTCAGTCTGCTACACACGATCCGTGATGCCTGAGCCTTGAAGGTATCGGGGCTCTCTCCGAGCAGACCTGGTGTCTTCAAGCCGTTGCGTCCACCAGAGCCCTGATGAAGGTCAGGGCTGCGCCATCCCCGCTCCCCCAGGGGCGACTCCTCTTGGGCAGTGACTGCTTGGTCTCCAGCACAGGGACACTGTTCGGCAGGTTTGAACCTGTCCACCCACTACG
>NW_017731574.1:1970158-1970947 GCF_001890085.2 Hipposideros armiger
GGTCCAGCCAACGTAGATGCCCATCAGACCTAAAGAAATCTGTGTTGTTTCAGCCACCAAGCTTGTAGTAACTTGTTCTGGTGGCCAGAGACCAAGAACACTCAGGTTGAGTAACGGCAGTACCAGCTGGTATTCATTGAGTGTCTGCTTGACTTCTGGCAGAGGGATAATTGCGTGTTCACACTGCTGCAGCCCATTTTGTGAGTGAGGGTCAGTTAGGGGCTCATGACAAGGGAACTTCCAGGTGTGAATGCAGCTCCTCAGGCTGCACCCAAGGGCACCCACCCACCTAGTGTTTACATTGCTCTGTGAGGTATGGGGGCCTGGACAGAGGTGGACATAGAAGGGAGGAGAAAGAATGCTGGGTGTCCAGGAGGTGCTGGACAAAAAGGAGGTGATCCTGACACCAGCTGCTGAACTGGGCAGAGGACAGACTCCTTGTGGACATGAACTGGGGTGCCCGTGGTCATCCAGGTGGAAGTGTTGAGTGGACAGTTGCACATAACCACAATAAAGGCTAAAGGGTGCTCCCAGAGGCCCATGTACTGTTCTCACCCCACACATGGCTGGTCCCTCTGGGGCCCCCATTTTATAAGCAAGGACCCAGAAGCTTGAAGAGGCCAATATAAGTGGGACCTGGCCAGGAGCCCAGGCTCATCAGCTACAGGGCCCATGCCCTCTCCGTATTCAACCCTGGTCTGGAGGTTGGAGAGAGGCTGGGTGGAGGCCAACACTCCCTCCTTCCCTCTTCCTTCCTCCCTTCCTTCCTTCCTTCCTTCCTTCCTTCCT
>NW_017731574.1:1971237-2035385 GCF_001890085.2 Hipposideros armiger
CTCAGTGCTGAGCAAAGTCCTTATGGGGCCGCCCTCCCAAGGTAGTCAAAGCATCAACAAACCCTAATGTGCTGAAGCAGCGTGCGTGTGTCCTCAGTGGATCTGGGTAAATGTGGGGGTAGAAGGGTATGGAGTGTGTGTGTGGGGGTGAAAGAGTGGGGCACATCTGGAAGGGTCCTGAACCCCTGCCTGATCCCCCTGGCCTGGTCATGGCAGGAAGGTCCTACAGAGAGCTTCCCATCCCTTAAATTTGTCCCAGGGTCAGAGGATAGTGGGGTGGGCTGGGTTGTGGGACATCAAGGAGATGCAAGGGGGGTGGGGGTAGGGGGCGGAGGCCAGGCTGGCGGCCTTTTACCCAGCACCTGGCCTGGGGAGAGCTGGGGTGTCACTGCCCCGGGTCCAGGCCTCATACGCCCTCTGGCGGCCACAGGGCGCAGTGCAGGCAGAGGCCTCCCTGGACGGAAGAGGTCTAGGCGACACCGGTAAGATTTGGGGGGGGATCTTGTCTTTGTAAGAAGCCCAATGTCACCTCCCAAACAAATGCACAACAGTCATTCTCAAACTATGTTTTTAGTCTTGAGTGCTCAAGAAATATGAATAGACAGACAGCAGATAGAAGCTGCCCTGAGGACTAGGGAGTGAGGAACCCACAGCTTCCGATGCAATGTGACGCTTGGTCCTGGTCCTACAGGGAACGGGGCTGGAGACCCTGTCCTGGGCTCCCTCCAGGGCTGTCCCTGAGCTTCAAGCCCCCATTTACTGGGGCTGGGGTCCTGTCCTGCTGAGCAGCCACCTGCCCATGGATGGAGAATCTGGCCAGTGGCCCCAGGTCCACTGGACACCGTTTCCTGTGTCCTTCAGGTGATAACCAGGCCCAACTAGACTTGACCCAGGTACTGGTACGGGTGGGGGGTGGGGGGTGGGATGCTTAGCCAGGGTGGCAGGGAAGGGCAGGGTGAAGACCAAGGTCCTAGTGGCTCCTGCCATACTTGCTGGCACCAGCAGAGGGCAGTGTGACTCCAGGGAAGCCGGGCAGAAGCCGTGGGACAGTAGGCTGGAATGGAAAGAGGTGGCAGCCTTGTCCTGCCTCTCGCTGGCCCTGAGGTGGTCCCTGGCTGTCTCTCAGGGGGCAGCTGGGAGGGTCAATGGGTCCTTCTCACCCCACCCTGAACACACCTGTCCCGCACACCTGCTATCCCCACAGTGACACTGCACCCCCTTGTCCCTCCCAGGGTAGAAGGAACCTGGCATGGACCCTTGATTTTCCCAAGAGGGATCGAGGGACTGCTGGTCACAGGGTCAGCACAGACGTCTGCCCGCGTTTACCCCGGAGAGGGCCTTGGGCTGCAAGCCCCTTCCAGGCCCCCGGCCAGGTGGGGGCAGCTCACCTGAGGTCTCACCCTGGCATTGGTCCTGCAGCCAGCCTGGCCTCCTACCCATGGCTGGCCCGAATGTGCTGGGGTAGCTGGAGGCAACCAGGCCAGCAGGGGCTGTTGCAGGGCCTGGCATCTGCTAAGTGGCACTGTTGTCAGCCCAGACCTAGCTGTGGAGAGGAGGGCTGGAGGACAGTGAGGTTCAGGGGAGATATGGGGCATGCAGACAGGGCTAGGTGGAGGGCAGGCCAGAGAATGGACCCGCTAGTTTCAGATAGTTGAATTTTAAAGCAATTTGTAAGTCGTAACAGCCGCCCCTGGAGACTCAGTTTTGATGGAAAAATCGACTCAGTAAAACCCTCACCAAGATGGGCAGGGGCCAGGGCTAGGGCTACCATGCAACCCAGACCCAGGGGTGGAGGGGGGGGGGAGGCGGTGCAGGCCCCCTGTCTTTCTTATGCAGAGCCTCAGCGTGCTGAGAACCCAGGAGAGGGGCTGGTGGGGGTGGCTGCCCCTGAGGAGGGCAGGAGGGTGTGGATGGCAGGGAAGGGTGGCACAGGCCCCAGATGAGATGCTGGAGGAAGCAGGTGGGGAGTGGGGTGGGACAAAGGTGGGGTGAGACCCCTGTGGGTATGCACACCAGGTGGGCTTCCATCACCCGTCTTCCCTCCCTGGCGGCCTGTGCCTGTGGGCCCTGGCATTAAATGCCCCAGACTGGCTTCACATACACAGCAGGCATGGAGGGGAGTGTCGCTGAGGGACCAGGGCGTCTTCTGCTCCCCAAGCCGCCTGGGCCCTGGAAACAGTCAGTTCCTCAGAGTGGCCTCAGTGAGTTTGTTTCCTGCATTGTCACAATATACGTCATTTCACGGGGCCCTCGGCCAGGGCTGGGGAGGGTCCCTGTTAGGAGGAAGCTGGTGGGATGGGCTCCAAATGAGGCCACCTGGCGGCTAGTCCTTCCAGGCCTGGGGGGAGGGGAGCCAGGGTCTGTCCCCTCAGCACTGTGGGCGGCATGGGGGCCCCTCTCCTGACTCACTGCTTTTCCCACGCAGCCTGGAGAAGCTGCCAGCACAGCTTCACTCCATCAGAGGAATGAAGGCCAGAGAAGGGTGGGGGGCTGTGGCGGGGGAGGGGAGACCGCAGGGTGTGTGTTGCAGAGTGGGGAGTGTGCCAGAAGGGGCGTGGGGGTCCCTAAATCGGCCCAGGCAGTGCAGCCCCACGCCCGCCCCCAGCCTGCTCCCCTGGGCACTGGCACCATTGTCTTTCAATCAATATCAAGTGGACTGGTGACAGATTTGGGAGCAAAGAATCCCAAACAGCCGTATAAATCACATTAATGACCATTCAGATGAAATCAATTGCTGTAATGGAATCAATTTAGTCTGACGACATTGTTGCTGCCTTTAATCTTGCTCTCCATCCTTGGGCCACTGGTGCGCGGGGGCTCCTTCACTCGGGGGCAGGGTCTCCAGTGTCAGGGCCCAGGAGGAAGGGCCGGGGGGGCGGGGAGATGGGCCTCAGGCACCACGAGCCCTCCCTGTTGGCCTTTCTTTGCCAGGCCGATGAACCTGGGCAGGAAGGCTGGGAGAGGCGGCACCCAGGTTGGTGCAAGGGCTGGTAGATGGCACAGAAGCCTCTGCATGGTGTCCAGGACTGCCAGCTGGGCAGCAGTGCCAGGCGAACTCAGCTGCTGGGCCAGGGAAGCCCAGTTCACACTGCACAGCACCTGGCGAACAGCCCCCTTGCCTCTTTGGAGAGAACTGGCACGTGTCAGCCATTCTTGGTCCTGATGCTACCTGAATGTTGGGAACAGACACTCCCCTTCCCAATACCTCTCACTCAGAAGTGTCTGGCGGACATCCAGGCAGTGCCCAACACCCCCCTGGCAGTTTGAGCTCAGCATGCGCGAGCCTGAGCTCCTCCTCCCCCTCCTCTCTGTCCCACCCTCTTCCTTCTGTACCTGCAGCCAGGCTGCTGAGTGGGAAGCCTGGGCCATTCCAACCTCTTCCTTCTCCACCCTCTGCTCCTCAGAGCACTGGCCTCCTGGCTCTTCCCTCCTGCCAGTCAGCCACCCTCTGAGTCCTGTGACTTTGCCACACCGTGCTCTGATCCCGCCCCTGCCCCGCCACTCCTGTTTACCCTCAGCACCCGCCCCTGTTCCAGAGAGGACCCAGACTTCATTTCAGGGCACGGCTTCTCCTCCACCTCTCGCAGGCGTCTTGTCCTCCACAGCCAAGGGGGAGCGTGGCCAGCTGGGGTCCAGCAGACATCCCCACTGCACCTTGTCCCCCAGAGTGAGGCTCCCTGGGGCAGTTCATCCCGGGTTTATTGAGTACCTGGCACCTGACAAATACGCACGAGTTCCAGGTGGGTACAGGAGGGGACTTTTGCAGACTCAGAATTAGGACTTCGTGGAGCACTGCTGTGACATTCTCATCTTCACAGTGATGGTGTGAATGTGGGCTGAGTGGCCAGCCTGCTGGCAGCCTCCACCCGAGAGGTTCCCTCACCTGGAAGGAAGGTGCTGGTGGCACTGACCCCGTCCCCAGCCTTATCCTGGTCAGCGATTCCATTAGTACCTGGAATGGAGTCACAGGAGGTGGCCTGAGGTTCTGTGACAGCTGACAGAAGAAGTCAAAACTCTCTAGAGAGCTTGTCACACTCCCGTTCCAACAAGATGAAGTGACACTAACAGGGTTAAATAAATACGGAGGCTTTGTTGCGATGTCAACACAGTGGATGGGATGCTGAGGGTCCAGTCTGGCTGCCATCTGCACACAAGTGAGGCTGAGTTTAGCGACCCCACGTGCAGTGTGAACCTAGAGCAGTCTGGCTGCTGGAGGAGGAATTGCTCGGGCTGCATTCAAAGAGGGCATGTTCCCAATGGGCGGAGTGCGCTCCAGCTGTGGGTTTCTATCTAGAGAGGAACATCTTCACCCAGAGAACACTCAGGTGGTGGGAGGGTCCAGAAAATGCACAGGGGAGGACACAGGAACTAGAGCCGCTCACTTGAGCGAGGCAGAGTTGCCACCTGTGCATACACACTGTTGTGTCAAGCACAAGAAAACCTTAACAGCATCAGAGGAAAAAGACCAATGACCTTGAAGACGTGAAGGCCAAGGATGCCAGGAAGCAGAGGTGCAGAGGGAAATAGCTCACATCGCGTACCCGACAGCCTGTCATTCAAGAGTGAGGCGAAAATAAAGACTCAGGTATACAGAGGTTAAGCGAGTTCACCACTCAGATGCTTTTAAGGGAACGATTACAGAGCATTATTTATTAAAACGAAATCCACTGAGCCAAGAAGTTGATGAAATGTCAGTAAATTTAACGATTGACTGTAAAAACAAAGCCTATTAATTTTTGTGTCAAAAAAGAAAAAAACAACAACAAAAAAACCCCTCTGAAACTCTAAAGAAATACCAAGATGGTAGAGAAGCAGGTATTTAAAGGCAGGTGACAGCGTGTTATGGCCTCTTCCTGGCCATGGGAAGCCACATACCGTCTCGTATAGACTTTATAGTATGTATTTAACATTGTTAAGGGTTCTAAAAGGACAGAAATTTAACTAATAATTTCCTAATAATCAAAAAGAAAAACATAGAGAAGCTATTCGTACAACAAATGAATAAGGCAAAAAAACAAAGCAAAAATCCCTCGGGTGGCAGGCAGAAAATGCAAAATAAGATGGTAGAAATGAGTCTGAATATATCAGTAATCACGATAAATGGACTACATTCACTTATTAAAAGACAATGATCAGACTGCAGTTAAATACCTCAGATCTAGCTATGCTTATAAGATACACTAACATACACTAACACACAGAAAGGTGGTTGATTAAAAAACGCAAAAACGGACCATTTCAACAAAAGCCCAGAAGCTAGAATAGCAATATTAACCTCAGACAAATATAATTTAAGGAAAAGCCACGAACAGGGATAAAGAGAGATGCTAAATCACATCCATCAAAAATATATAATAATCAAGGATAATATGGGCCTAAGAACATCATGTTGAAATATAGAAAGGAAAAACTGACAGAATGACAAGGAAAAACGAACAGCTCTGCAACGTGGTGGAGATTTTAACATGCCTCATACGGAGGGGTCAGGCGAGCCAAACACTGAGGCACAGATGCACCGAAATAACCAAATTAACAAGTTTAATCTAATAGATTCTTTGCAACCTCTCCACTCTGAAACAAAACCCAGCTGCAGAGGACACAAAAGGCGCCTCAGATTTCAAAGAGCTGGAGTCACATGGCCTGCGTTCTCAGGGAATTACATGGAGAGCAGGAGGAAAATGGTGGATTGAAAATGTGCTCGCGGGTTAAGCGATTAAATCAAAGTGGAATTCACTGAGTCTTTGGAACTGAAAGTGCCACAGAGCAAAGCCTGCGTGAGGCTCAGGGGGCATCTAAGGACCTGGGATATATTTCTAAGAACAAGCCAGACAGAAGCCAGTGAGGGAGGGTGCAACCCAAGTGGCCAGGAAAAGAGCATTTGGGTAACCCGGAGGCTAGAAGAGGGAGAATGGTGACCGGAAGTTGCTGAAACAAAAGAAACACAGTGAGGATTACCAAACCAAAGAAAAAGTTACATAGACAAATGTAGCAGGGTTGATGAGGAAGGGACACTGAACACTGTGAGGACAGAAGTGTATTTACAGGCAGGACAGAGGTTCTAAGTCATAAGAGAAGGCTGGGGACAACTTTATGCCAGTAAATCTGAAACCTGAATGAAGTGTACAAATTTTATAGAAGATACGGGTAATGAAATGGACTCACAAAGAAGTAACAATTTTGAATAAACCGGCAGGCATTAAAGAGACCTTAGTAATCAAAGATACCCTCCTATGAAAAGACTCAGGCCTGATGCTCTCCGGGGCCTTTTTAAAAAATTTTATTGGGGAACAGTGTGTTTTCCCAGGACCCATCAGCTCCAAGCCAAGTCGTTGTTTTCAATCTAGTTGTGGAGGGTGCAGCTCACTGGCCCATGTGAGAATTGAACCGGCAACCTTAAGCCTGTGCTCTAACCAACTGAGCTAACCAGCCGCCCATCTCCAGGGCCATTTTACCCTCTTCAACATTCTAAATAACATGCAGGTCCAAGTCCCAACCAAAACCCCTGGGTGAAAAGGGTACTGGAATTCAGAATTTTCCAGATGTTCCAAAGGCGAGTTTGCCATATAATGTGTTATTCCCTCGAGATCTGAGATGCACCCCAGGACAAATGCACAGACACTCACATAGCCTCATGTTCCTTCTGCTCAGGTTTGTTTGCTGCCTTAGTCTGTTCAGGCTGCTGTGACAAAATACCACAGACCAGGGGGTTATAAAAAGCACACATTGATTTCTCACCGTTCTGAAGGCTGGAAATCCAAGATATGGGCTCTGGAAAATTTGACACCTGGTGAGGGCTTCCTGGTTCATAGATGATGTCTTCTCCTGTGTCCTCACATGATGGAAGGGGCAGGGAGCTCTCAGTATCCCTTTATCAGGGCACTAATGGGGACCCCCCCACACCCTTCATGACCTAATCATCTCCCAAAGGCCCCACCTGTTAACATCATCACATTGGGGGTCAGGACTCAACATATGAATTTTGAGAGGACACAAATATTCAGTCTGCAACATCTGCCAAATGAGTTTACCACAAACACACACACACACACACACACAAAACAAAACCCAAAACAAACAACTTTGGTTGTCAGAATTTGGGTTTTGGAATTATAGATAAGAAATCATGGTGCTAGATCAATAATCACATTAAACAGAGTATAATTCAGCTCCCTCTGTCCCGCCCCCACAGCGTGACCAGCTAGGGTTTATTCCAGGAGCACGAGGGTAACATCAGAATATTGTCCACATGAAGAGATTGAAGACAGAAAGGATGGCCCATTTCATAGATAAAAACGTTTTTCAATAAAATTTAGCACTCATTCACAAAACATCTCAGCAATTAGGGGCAGTACTACACGAGTTCATCCAAATCAGGGCGTCCACCTGGATTCACCTTGTGGAACTGGACGTAGCTCTGGAGGCATCTACCCATTTTCTTTCTTCTGGTGTTTCTCTTACTGGAGATTTCAACAATGCAGTAAGAGGAGAAAAGAAAGAAATAGGAAAGCTAAGAACTGTAAAGGTGGAGGTATAACTGTGTTAATGGTGTCAACATAAGAAATATCGAAACCTGTAGAGAAGTTTGAGTTTATTTGAGCCAAACTGATAACAATGGCCGGAAGCAAAACTTCAACGGATTAAGAAAATGCTTCAAAAAATGGCAGTTTTGCAGCTTCTTTTATACATTAGAATCAAAGGAGGAGACGTAAGGAAGGATACATGAAATCCATTGGTGGTAGATTAAGGGGGCGGGAGAAAGCAAAATGGGGAAGTCTCTGGGACTGAATAAACAGTAAAATGGAGAGACACTTCTTTTACACTGGTGGGTGCAGGATAGTTAACAACTAACATTGTACAGCACAGAGATGATATTGGGAAACAAGGTAACAATGAGGGGTTCTGTAGTTTGGAGCTCTGCCATGGAGGGTTGTGCCCTGAGAGGTCCAGAAAAATGATTACTCTGATATTATTCCAGGGGTATGTTATCTTAGATGTAAAAAGACAATAGACAGGCTCACTTAAGGTGAAGATTGACCTTTGTTTTGTCAAGAAAGCTACAGGCTGAGGATGTGACTACCCGCTATGACCTGCTTTTAGTTAGGAATTTTTGTTCAGACCATTCTATGTGGTTGATTTTGATCTCTGAGTTCGTAGGGCCTCCCCTGAGCTTGTCAGGTTTGGTATGTGGCCCCTTTTTCATCCACATTGGGCAGATGTTGATAACCTATAAGAAACCCACAAACGAATTCAGCAAGGCTGCAGGATGAAAATTCAACACACGCGCGTGCGCGCACACACACACACGCACCCCCCCCCCATGTCAAGAACAAATTAAAAAATAACGTAAGAAACCCCATTCATGTTTCCAACAAAAGGCATAAAACAGCTGGAACTAAATCTCTCAGAGGACACGTACAATCATTATGGAGAACATTGCAGAGCACGAGGAAGTCTGGAGAAACAGGGCTGGGTCACGTTTGTGGACTGGAAGACGCAGTTTGTCAAGACGGCAAGTCTCCCCAGATTAATCTCCCAATGCAATCACCTCCAATAAAATTTCCAATGAGATTTTTTTAAAAGGAACTTTCAGCTGCTCTTAAAATTCATGTGGAAGAGAGAAGGGTCAAGAAGAGCCAAGGCTGTTTGGATAAAGGAAACGGGGGTGGGTGCCTTGTGCTAATACATATCAAGACTCAAGTAAGATGGGAGTCTCGGCAGCCGAGGAGAGAAAGTGGTCAGGACAATGGGGGGCGGGGCGTGCCTGGACACTTGGTAGAGAACAGAGTTCAGTGGTAGAAAGATGGAAGATTCCGTAACTGAGAACATTAGTTATTCCACACGGGAAACGTCAGGGTGCTTCATACCACCTGTGAAAATAAATTTCCAATGAATTAAGGGCTTACATGAGAAAAGCAAATCTTCGTAACTTTTAAAACATATGGGAAAATATATTTAAGAGCGTGGAGTAGAAAAGGAGTTTTTCGACCAGAAAAACTCAAACCATAAACAAAATTAATGCATTTGGATATATTAAACATTCTAAGTTATGCACACGGATAGAGAGCATTAAATGAAGTAAAAGGCAAGCCACGTCAACCAATATATAATCAAGAAAATTACCAACAACCAACTAGGAAATGGGCAAAGAAAAGGGACAGGCAACTCACAGAATAAGAAACGAAATGGCCACTAGACATGTTCCAAATATTCCACCTAACGAGTAATTAGGGAAATGCAAATCAAAACAAAGAGATTCCATTGCACACCCAGCACAGTGGCAAAAATGAAACGTCTGTTCGTCTGTGTTGGCATGGAGGTGAGATTGGCATCTCACGTGTGCTGGAGGGCGTCTGCACGGGTATGGCCTCTTTGGAAAGAAGGGGGAAATATCTAGTAATTGAAGAGTCCGGTGTCGGCTGCTGCCAGCTCCCAGCATGTCCCCGAGCTCTCCTTGGCCTTGTTCTGTCACTGGCCACCCAGGGCCCAGGGGAAGCTGACACCTGGTGGGTGGCTTCAGAGCCCAGATATGTGATCTGTGGACATTTATGTGTTCAAGTGTGTGTACATCTGTATGTGTGTGCATATGCACAGCATGTGTGGTTATGTGACTGTGCATGTGTGTGCATGTAAGCATGCATGTATTTGTTAGTGTGCACGTGTGTATGCATATCCATGAGTATGCCCATGATTCTGTGTGTATGTATGTACATGTGTACAGGTGAGTATACAGGCCTGTGCATGTATGTATGTTGCTATGTGGTGTGCACACACGTATGCATGTATACACACATCTGTGTGTGTCTGTGTGTCCATGGGTGTCTGTACGCATGCGTGTGCACGTACGTGTGTGCAGGAGGCAGCCAATGGTGCCGTGTCTCTCCTTTCTCAGGAGTGGCTCTTCCCTGTCATGGCAGTGCTAACGGGAGTGTCGCTGATGCATTAAGGATGCGCCTGCTTGTTGCCGCTGTTGTTTTAATGGTTTTATTGCTCGGCGGTGGGGAAAGGGCTGGCAGGCTGGAATGAAGTAGATTGATGGCTTAATGGCCCGTAGCCATTACAGAGTAATTGAATGGCTGTGTATATATGATCAGACTGTCAATGGGCAACGTGCACTGCAAGCCGATCATGAGAGGGGCTGCTGGGTGGGCACAGCTCGGGCTTGGGAAGAGGACCCCGGGTGGGCATGGGCCACCATGTAAAGGAGCATGCAGATGTGCCAGGGTGGAGGGCTGCACCTGACACACATCACCGCACAGGTAAGGTCGTGCCCAGAAGCCTGCACGTGAACCCGAAACACGGCCGCTCATACACATGCCTGCACGTGGACGCCCAGCCCCATGTGCATATGCCCTCTCCTCTTACACACGCAGGTGTCCGGTGCACCCCACGTGTCTGTACACTTTACATACCTGTATGAAGCCCCACGCACCAGCAGACACAGAGGGATGGCACCTTTGGAGCGACCTGGGGGGAGACGCCTGTGCCCGACTGGGCCGAGGGCATGCTGTGCTGGGGATCAGGGGTCAGAGGCTTGCAGTTCCCATGCCTGTGGAGGTCACAGTTTTGGCACAGGCCAACAGGCCACCTGCCCAGTCCCACGTTGAGGGGGGCTGCATGGCCTCAGGGGAAAATAGGGAGGTGGCTGGGAAGCCGTGGCAGGACCATCACGTTCAGGTGACATGGCTGTGCTGCAGGAAGGGTCCTAGCCCTGCATGTCCAGGCCCCAGGCCCCTGTCCTGTGCTCCTGCAGCCCCAGTTCTGGGAGTAGCCCCTGCCAGCCCAGCACCCAGGCTCCACACCTCCCTGCATGGAGAGGACCCTGAAAACCACCTGTAAGGGGCTGAGGGCTGAGATGGAAACCTCCCTTTGTGGAGCCTACTGCCTGTGCTGGGAGCTGGGAGGAGCCTTCAGGGAGGAGAGTTCAACCGAATCCTCCGGGAGCACCCTTGTCTCTGTCTTTGCAGAGGAGGAAACAGGCTCGAGAGGCACATGGCTGGTGTGAGGATGCCAGGGCGTGTCCTCGGGCCCTGGCCACCCAGCTCAGCTCTTGCTCCAAGGAATTGTCTCCAACTTGGGTCTGGAAGAGGGAAGAGAGGGGGTTGGCAAGGGTGGATGCAAGGATGGAAGTGGGCTTCCTGCCCTGGCCTCGGCCAAGCCAGGCTCCCCCTGCCATGCCCTGGAGACCCCTTCCGCAAACCCCTTCGTTCCTCTGCCCAGAGGTCCCTCTGTCAGCCTGTCTGGGCCTGTTTCCCATGTTCTTCATTGCTCAAGGGAACGTTACCTGTGAGTGTGTGAAGGACACCTCAGTCCACCCCTTGGGGCAGAGGCCTCACAGCCATGCCAGCCCCAAGACCCCAGGACGCTGGTTGGAGAGGACTTGGGAGCCAGAGAGAGGCCAGCCGGACCAGGTTCCGAGAGGATTGTTCAATAGCACTCATTTTCTGACTCTTAAAATGCCAGCTAACAAGAGATTGGTATAAGATTCAGGGCACAAGAAAGACACTTACTAATCACTACACATCTGGAGGCTGAACCAACACAGTGTGCTCTCACGTCTGGAGGTCCAGCGCCTTCTCTGGGGCTAGAATCAGGCATTGCAGGGCTGGTTCCTCCTGGAGGCTCTAGGGAGAACCGATTTCATCTTTTCTGGCTTCTTGGCCCTCTGCCTCTCCCTCCATCATCTAGGCCAGCAATGACAGCTCAAGTGTCACTCCATCACTGACTCTGGCCCACCTGCCCCTCTCCCATTCTTAGGACCCGGTGATAATGCTGGGGCTCACCGTTGCCTCATGAAGTAACCTGTTCGAAAGCCTGGTCTCAGGGACCAGGATGTGGACAACTCTGGGACAAATGGTGGTCCCAGAATCCTAGGGCAGGTGGGGGACCCCCAGGGACCCGGCAGAGGTGGGCTCAGGTTCCCTTGGGATGGCCTGTGCTGTAGCTTTCACAGCTCCTGACCAGCTCCAGGATGACTGTCCTATCTGGGAAGACTGAACCAGGCCAGGAGCCAGCTCCCTTCCCCCTGATGTGCCTGCGCCAAGCATGTCTCCAGCACGCTGCTACCCCATGCAGCCACACCCTGCTCTTGACCTCCTGTCCAGCCTCTTCTCCCAGGCTCCAACACACAGAAGAACCCCAGGGGCCTGCCAGCTTTACCTGGGCCTGCGCTCCGGGCCGTGCTGCCCCACCTCCTTCTAGGGTCGTCCAAGACCACCTGCCAAGACCAGCTCAAATGCCACTTCCTCTGGGGTGCTCCCAGTGTTCCAGGAGTGCTTCTGTGGGAGTGCCCACCACCCCTCCAGCTCCCATGCACTGTTACGCTCATTGGTGGCTTGGTTAGTTGTTTGTGTGTCTGACTTCACCCCTTGGGCAGGGCTGCTGAAGGTGGGACAGCCAGGGCTTTGGGCCCAGAGAGCATGGGTTCCACCCCAGCCTTTCTCTTCCCAGGGCCTTGGGACGGTCACTCACCTCACTGGCCCTGGTTCTTCATCTACAAAGTGGGCTGAGACCACTCCCCTCGGGGTACCCACTTGCATGGCCCCCACGGCCAGGAGCGCAGCCAGTCCCACTGGGTTTGTGAACATGTTGGGGACCTGAGTCGGATCCCCAGCCTCGTATCCAGGTGGGTGGGAGCCCCGCCCCACCTCGCAGTGAGCCAGGCAGGCTCCCGGGGGTGAGGCAGGTGGTGCGGCCCCTCCCCGCGGTCATCCATCTCCCAGCTTTATTAATGGCCTTGTCAGCACGGCGTGGGACACCCGCGGCTGTCTGCAGTGATAGATCGCGAAGCGCCTCTGCTGCTATTTATTCTCCAGTGACCTTGTCCCCCCATTGTTGCACGCGTAAGAGTTATGAATGTGGGACATGATAATTTGATATTGATCTATTTGGTGAGCTAAGAATTTACTGCATCCTTGATGTTTTAACAAAGGATACACTTGACTCCCATAGGCAGGATAAAGGGCTGCTCTGACCACTGCTTCCAGCCCAGTGGGAGGGGACAGCCGGCCCTGGAGGACCCACCAAGGCAGGGTTGTAGGGATTCTGGGAAAATGTGGGCTGCTCTGGCTCAGGGAGGTTCTAGAAGGGTCACTAAGCAACTATGGCAATGCACATAGGACCACAATGACAAAGATGACCTTGAGCAACTGACCAGAGACAGAGAGTCCACATGCAGACAGACTCTACTGTGACCATTGAGGACACAGAGATGGGGACATGGGCTAAATGTGAAAGATGGGGTGGGGGGATTGTGGGGGGTGGTGAGGGGATAGGGGAGGGGATTGCAAAGGAAGGGGGGGTGATGGGAAGGGGGTCCTGTGAGGGACCCCGCCCAGCACAGCCTTATCCAGTGGTTGGAAGGTGAGGTGGGTACCCAGAAACAGGCCCAGGAAGTAAAGAGGATCAGCAGGAAGAAGTGGGTGTGGCAGGGACAGACAGCGCAGGTCCCCAGGAGCCCCCAGAGGGAGACGGTCACAGGACAACCATTTTAAGAACTGAGCTGCAGTTTTCAAATTTACTGTTTAGTGCTGGAATCGTCTTCAAAATATTTTTTATGTAGAAACTCAACATAAAACAAAGAGTTTGGATTTCAGAGCTTAAGGTGATTCTGGGGACTCCTGGAAAACTTTTATAATCCTGGTCCCACTTGGCCCAAAAACTTGGGGGTGTCACAGAGCATGTGAGTGTGCATGTGAACACAGGTGTGCATGCAGGGATGTCTGTGAGCATACACGTATGCAGGCTGCTGGTACATGTGTGCAGAGGTGTGTGTGTGGTATGTACACTTCTAGGCACGTATTTCCTATTCATTGTTGAAGTCAGCCTGGCATTGTACCCATTTTTACATGGTGATCTTGTCTAAAACTGGGTGCTGAGATGCCATTTTCTGCATGATTGTATCACTTCGTCCTCCCAAAAGACTGCAGCAGGAACTGTCTCCAGGACCACCTTTATAAGATAAGAACCCCAAGTTTAGTGCCCCAAGAGCCAGGCCATGAAGCCCTCTATCTCCGAGCAGGCAGACACGGGGTCCCAGCCTCACCTGTGCTGGCAGGCAGCTATGCTCGTGGACACACCTGGAAAGTCCGGTCCCCTGGCCCCAGGACATGGAGTGCATCTATGATATCCTGGGGCCCAGCACTGAGTTCTGCTCTCAGCCGGGCATCTGCACCCGTAACATTTCCGCTGTTGCCCCAGCTCTGGGAGGGACTTGGGAGAAAAGTTCCAAGGGAAGCCAGACCCAGGAGTGGCCGTTCTCATGTTCCAAGTGTGAAGCTGGCAGGGCGAGGCTCATGGCACAGGGGAGCTGGATGTGAACACAGCGGCTGTGGGCTCGCTGCCAGCCTGCGTGCATCCCTGACCATTGGGAACCTTGAGTCGTGGGTGTGGCGCCAAGGCCAGTATGGTGATTACGCATAAAGAGTCAAGCCGTGGCTGCGGCTGGGTGGGCACAAAAGTGCCTGGTGCCTGGGCAGTGGGTGCTGGGGGCCTGGCCTGTGCTGACCCCCACTGATGGAGTGCCATGCCCTGCCCTGACACGCCGCTGTGGGCCCCTTGGGGGAGCCAGGGGAACCAGGGGGCTCCTGTGTGGGGTCACCAGCCCCCACGACTCGACTTCTGAGGGAGCAAAGCCCTTAGTCCTTGGTCAGGATCAGAAAAGCCCAGAGGGGGCGAGCGCCGGCCTCAGATCACAGACCAGGGAAACCCAGGCAGAGTGCACAGGCCTTGTGTGCTGGGGAGGGGCCGCATGGTTTTGGCCCCAACATTTCTGTGGCTGTTTCAAGCCTGTCCCCCCTTGGGGGTCTCTTCCCTTGGCTGGACGGACAAGAGGGCAGCAGAGCTTCATGCTGGCTGCTGATGTATATACATCCAGAGGGAGGGACGTGGCTGGACCCAGGGTCAGGTCGAGCCAGGTGTGTTCTTTCCACTCCTGGGCCTGAGGGACCCTGCAGGCACAGCCCAGCCTCCCTTCTGCTCCAAGGAGGCAGCCTGTCTGAGCAGCAGCCCCCTCTAGGCATGCTGGGTATTCTGGGCTGCCTTTAAACAAGTTCAGACCCAGTGTGGCCCCTCCTAGGGAGGATGAAGGCAGATGGGTTGTCAATCAGGCTGTCACAGCCCAGCTCCCAGGATGCCAGCTCCTGGCTTTACTGTGGGAGCTGAGTGAGGGATGGTGGGGCTGCTTGGTGAGGGTCGCACCCTCGAGGGAGAGAGTATATGTGTGTGGGAGGGGAGTGGGAGCATTTTCAGCCAATGGGGCATTTTCTGGACGCCTCGTGAACCTCGGTCCCGTTGACTTAGCAAGTAGGGCACATACTTTTGTGTCCTTAGGAGGGCCTGTTCCAAGGACAAATCAATGTCCTTCTGTGGTCTTGTTATTAGTTGAAAGTATTTGCTATAGATGACAGCATAAAGCAAATAATTATGTAAACATTTTTAGGAATCAAAAATTTCGGTATCAAGACAGATACAGTGTCAAATCAGTGGGATTAAGCAAAGATCCTGCAGTGCTGAATCTGCCTTTTCTCAGTAGCATGTGATTATGTGGTTCCCTAGTTACCACAGGGCCAGATGCAAGGACAGCGGGAAGTCTGGGTATCCTCCGGGGTGTTGAGGGCTGCCCTCGAGAGAACCAGCTGTGGACGCAGCGACGGAGCCCCTTGAACGGCCTGCTCAGTATGTGGGTGACCAGCCTGCATGTCCAGGCCTCAGGCAGGAAGGAGCGAGGGGGCTGGACATTCTTCTGAGCGAATGCCACCGCCAGGGTCAGGCCTTCGGGGGTGACAGGCCACATGCAGCACTGGTGTGGGGACAGTGGTCCTGGCTCCGCCTTCCCTCACCAGCTATAGGCTCTCAACGAGGCACCGCCCCCCTGCTCCAGCCTCCAGCTCCCACAATTCGCTGCTCTTTGAGACACAGATTCCGGGGACAGGACGTTCTGGGAAAGTCAAGGCCAGACTCTTGCTGTGCTGTGAGCGCCGCTTCCCAGCAGTCGCAGGCAGAGAAGCCACCATGGTCTCCAGTAAGCTGTCCAGAACTTTCTGGATTTTCCACTTGGAGAGCACATGGGCATGCACGCACCTGAATCAACACAGCCAAGCGTGGGGAGTGGAAACGCTGACACACGGCTCGCCCTCTGGAGGTCTGTGCGCCAGTGGCTGGGGAGTGTGGAGGACTGGGGCCTAACGGGGAGCAGAGGGGATGCTGTGGGAGGGGTATGGTCAGGAGAAGGTGGCGTTTAGACGAAGACCAGAAGGAGGGGCTGGGATGCAGGGGTGTGTGGAGAGAGCAGCACGGAGGAGGCGGGGAGGTTAAAGGTCAAGGTGCAGGGCCACTGGTGTTCAGCCTCTGGCGACTGAGAAGATTTGGACTCCATATGAGGACAGCAGGATCCATGCTGCAACAGCTGAGGTGAGCGGCTGTGACAGGGACCATGTGGTCGCAGAGCCTAATATATTGACCACTCGGCCCATTCCAGAAGTCGGTGGACCCCTGGTCTAGAGGGTTGCCTAGGGGTGGGGGGTGCTAAGCGGCTGCACGCAGCTGCCCAGCAGAGGGTCAAGGCACTGAGCTTCCCTGGCTCTCTGGTCGCCTGAGGGGCATCCCCGCGGTGGCAGCTTGGCCCTGAAGGCCTACGTGAGCCTCCACCAGGGTCCCTGGGGCACAACGATGGCACTCTCATGACGCAGGCTGTCCCAGAGCAGCACAGGGAAATGTCAGGGAGGGCAGAAGAGACAATGGCATGCCCAACCCCCCTCACCTGGACGCCCGGGCCTGTCCTCAGGGTTGGCTCCTCAGAGCAGTCGGGGTTTGACTAGGAGGCTCAGGAGGGGTCGCAGGTCAACTGGGGTGGCCACATGGGGATCCTAGTCAGCGAGAGACATCCTGTGCTGTGACACGCACATGCACGCAGACACAAGCACTCCTTGTACCTGGCATGGCCCTGGGTGGACAACGTAGCACAGGCGGTTTTCTCTGTGAAGCTTTACTGAATTTCCTTTGGAGACCTGTACCCCAGGGTGACGACACCTGGGCCCTCCTGGGATCTGCCCAGCAGCCTCAGGGCATAAGGGGCTAAAAAAAGGGTGAGGCTGTGGCCACAGGGATGGGGCAGAGGAGGCCTCTCGCTGTAATCTCTTCCGTCAGGCCCAACTCAACCCCACGTGACTTAGGGGGATTCAAAGTGGATGCTGGCTCACGGGCGCCTAGCCCTGGTCCTGCGGATAGAACTGCCGGACGAGGTCCTTCTTGTTGATCTTCCCCATCTGGTTCCTCGGGATCTCCTCTACCAGCAGCAGCTCCGAAGGCACGGCATATGGGGCCAGGACGTCTCTGCAGAGACAAGCTTGGCCTGAGTGGCAGGAACTCCGGGCCCGGACCGCACCCGCCCCATGGCCCAGAAGCCTGGCCACACGGGTGCCTGGTGCCCTGCTGCAGGACATGCTAACGCAGGGATGGCTCTCTGCCCACCCCGGGGGGAAGAGGATGAGCCCCACTCGGGGCCACGTTTTCCCAGAGCTGGAGAGACTTGGTTGTACTCTGTGGCCTGGTCACTATGGCAGCCTCGGCCAGATGGGTAGAGGAGGCGGTGGGAAGACCCTGGGCATCGTGACCATATGGGCCGGCACTGCCCTCCCCGCACCAGAGCCTAGCACCCAAGGAGCAGGCAGGACTTGTCTGTTGGTCCAGGAGCTGCCCTGCACCCCCCACTTCCATGAGAGGCACCCTGCTAGATGTGTTCTCCTGTGTGAGGCCACATGCTGGGGTCCCATGCCCACAGGATCTTCTCTGGAATTCCTCGTTAGACTACAGGCCCAAGTTCTCCCTCCCAAGGCCTCTGCTGGGCAGACAAGGGCTGCCTGCTCCCTGCCCTCTGACAGCCACACACAGGGCTACAGGCCCCTTTGTGGGGAGATAGCAGAAGCACAGGACGCCGCTTGGGGTGATGGCTCCTGGCCTCCTGGGCCAGAGGGGTTCCACTCCTGGGCTGCTGACAACAACCTTCAGGCCAGACGATTCAGACAGCAAGGCGCACGGCATGTGGCCCCTGACGTCTGGCCAGGGCCAGCAGGCGTGTGTGGCCCTCTAGCCTGCAGCTGTGGGGCAGCCTTGTCCACTGAAGATTAGTCTGGCAAGGGGCCAAGGAGCCGGCAAAGGGGGGGGGTGACAGAGAAACTCCAAATCTTGCCTTAACAGCTGGGTGTTTATGAATAAACATGAGCCTAATCGCCCTCGCAGGCTGGGTCCATCTCCCCACAGGCAGACAGCGTCAGCAGTACCGTGCTGAACGCACTATTATTTTCGGGGGTGGCTCCTGCCATAAACAGTCTGCAGGCAAAAGCCATGGCTCTGGGGTGCTCGGGGTGCTCGGGGTGCGGGCTGCTGGCTACTGAGGAGAGACGGTGCCACCAACTGTGGTCCTGGCAGGTGCAGGAGATGGCTGGCTGCCCCCTGGGGCTGGGAGAATGTGTGGGACTGGGCTAGAGTTTGCTAGACCAAGCCACCAGGTCTGGCCTGGTGTTCCTGACAGTGCAGCAGGGTGAACCCCTAAGGTCCAACATCCGCACTTGCTCTTGGAACACAGCTGCCCACAGGCCCCCAGACGAGCTGCCAAAACTAGGGGTCTCCAGTGGTGTTTGGGTGATAGGTCATGTTGTATGGCTCTCCCTATGCCCCTTCTTCCCTTCACTGCCCCCAGCACTGAGCTGGGGGCCAGGGCCCAGAGAGGAGGGGCCCAGGCGGGTCTGGGGCTGTGGCCCAGGATGACGGCAGATTCCTGTGAACAGCTGCAGGTGAGAAGGCAGTGGAGAACCATTTTCCAGAAACTAAAAGAAAAACCAGTTAATCTAGAACCCCACATCCAGACAAAGTATCTTTCAAGAATGAAAGTGAAATTAAAGACGTTTTTAGACACACAGAAGCTGACCGAGTCCCTTAGCAGCAGACCTGCCCCAGAGACGGGAGGGTGTCTGCAGGCAGGAGGAAGTCCTGCTGACAGAACCCAGGACGAGCCCAGGCAGGAAAAGCACCAGAGATGGGAAACAGATACTATTTTCCTTATGATTGAATCATCTTAGGAGATAGCTGTTTAAATGAAAACGAGAAGAATATGGTGTGGGTTTGTAACAAACATAAAAGTAGAGGCAGAGCGGGCTGCCCGAGTGGCTCAGTTGGTTAAGAGTGCGAGCTCTGAGCAACAGGGTCGCTGGTTCGATTCCCACATGGGCCAGTGAGCTGAGCCCGAGCTGAGCTGCCGCTGAGCTGTTGGCAGGATGGCTCAGCTGGTGAGAGCACGTGCTCCTAAGAACAAGATTGCTGGTTTGAGTCTTGCATGGGATGGTGGGCTGTGCCCACCCGCAACACAGCACCTTGAACTGAGCGGCCGCGAGCTGCCGACAGGCGGCCGGATGGCGACTGGACTTGGAGCTGAGCTAGCTGTGCCCTCCACAACTAAGATTGAAGGACAGCAATTTGGCTGTTCCCCTTCTCCAATTCCCCAACACTGTTCCCCTTCCCCAATTCCCCAATACAATTAAAAAAAAAAAAAAGTAGATGCATAGCAGCAAGGAGGCTGTCTGGGCACAAAGAGGCTGATGTCACGAGAGGGAGACTGAGGAGAGTCAAAGATGCACATTACAAACCCTAACGTAGCAGCCGCTAAAGAAAGAAGCAAAAGCTATAAAAATTAAAAAAAGAATTCTCTAAAAGCACTTTGAAGGATGTGGGTTTACAACATGGGGACCCTGCTGTTTCTAAGAACAGTGGTCCTTTTGGAACATAGTCTGTCCAAGAGTCTGTGACCTGGGCCTGCTCGACTCCAAGGGTTCCAGCTTAGCAACTGGACTAACAGGAAACTCTTAGAACTGCTTCAAGGCAGAGTGACATCTCGGACAGGAATCCAGCCAAGCTGACTTGTCTGTTAAGAGCAAGTTTTCCTGTGAAGAAGTGCGCTCAGACAATGGAGGTATTACCTAGCGCTTCCCCCGCTGGTGTCCTCAGAGAAGGGATGGTGGGGGACGGGTGGCCCAGGACTTCAGGTACCTCCCATTACCCATCATGGTCTGATCAGATGTCAACACCGAGGGTTCTTCCCAGGTATGTAAGTCCCATGTGGCCCATTTCAACTTGGCAGTTTGGGGAGGATGAAAGGGTGGTAGGTTGTCCACGTCCAAGACCCAAAACACGTGGCGGTGTTACCTCGTGCTGAGGCCACACTCACCCCCTTGAGGAGACGCACTGCCTGAGCTGGGGCTGCCGGCTTCCCCGTGAGTCCTGCTAAGAACGCAGCACAAGGGAGGAAGGCAGCCCTTTCCTTGGGGAGCAGAGGCTGAAAGGGTGGCAAGCATCTTCAGAAATGAAAAAAATGGAAGCGAAAGGGGAAACGTGATTTTAAAAAAAACACCGTTAAAAAGACCTCAAATGGCAGCGAACATGACCTAGAAAGAGACAGCAGCCTCACTAAGGAGCCAGGGTCCAGAAGACCCCTCTCCCATACGTCCCTCCCCACCCCCCACCCCCCACACACAGGGACAAAGGCTCGGATCTGGAGCCAGCCTTGCACTTTGAAAGAAGACCCTTCCCCTCCCTCCACAGGGTGGGCAACCTATGTGTCACCGCCCAATGATTGCCCAATTCGAGGACCCAGAGGCCCGGATGCTGGCCTCAGTCTGGGATAGTCCTCATGGAGACAGGTGACAGGCTGGCCGCCTGCTTTCCCCATCCTGTCCTCCCAGGAGCATCTCCCCAGAGCACCCCCAAACCCTCTGCACACAGTGCCTTTTCACACCCACGGTCACAAGCCAAGGCCATCAGTGCAGGCCCACCCACAGGGGCTGGGCCAGGAGCCTGGGCTTGAGAGGGTTGGAATGAGGAGCACAGGTGTGAAGGCGCAGAGATCAGCCGGGGGGTACGGGGGCGCCTGCCTGAGGACGGCCCAGGGTTAGCGTGAGGCTGGAGGCTTGGACCTGAAACGCTCTGGGAGAGCTCTCAGCACAGGATATATATATATGTATATGTATGTGTTTAACAGAGTAATTGTTTAATCAAAGCAGCATCCTCTCCTTTGTAAAATGGCAGCGCTCCCACTGCTTCTGCAAATCCCGAGGGATCTAATGGCCCAGCTGTGCTGCCCCTGATGAAACAACGGTTTCTACTGTTTGTGAAATCATGTTGGACGAGCCAAAAATATCTTTCGCACTGAGGAGGAGGCATGTTGGGGTAGAAGGGGGGGGAGTGTGAGGAGAGAGGGGACAGGAGGGGGAAAATCCTTGGATTTAAGATAAAGAACTCAGGGGAGATTACTAATAGTCTCCTTTCTGCGCTTGCAGGGACACTGCTCCACGGTTCCACCAGACTCACCTCCCTGTCGTGTCTGGACTTTGACAAGAATGGGGGGGTGTGGGGGGGGTTCAGTTTCATCCTAGGACTCAGCACCGGGCACCGGGAAGGGGCCTGTAAGCCTTGGGACAGAGAGAAACCACCGGGGCCAGGGCAGGTGGCAGACAAGCCCTTGGGGAGAGTTTAGGGTTAGATGGAGGCAAACCAACCAAGACGCAGGGTGAGGGAGGGACACGGACTGTGCTGCTGTGTGTGTGTGTATGGGGGGGGGCTGGCTCCCCTCGAAGGGAGACGGGGAGCTCTGACCTCGGGTCGGCAGTGAGCACCCAAGGGGCACATGAAAATGCCCTGAGCTCAGTGCTGGTGGTTTGGGGACAGCTGAGGGACGGGCGACGTGGTTGGGGAGGGAGAGGTGGGGAGGCCCTCTGAGCTGGCTCAGCCGCGCACCCTGGGCCATGCTGGATGCTCTGGCTCCGCTGCAGGTAAACTGAAGTTTCCCTGACAAGCCTCCTCCTAAGCCTGGGAGAGGACTTCCTCACTCACCATAGGCAAACCCATCCAAAAGCATGTATTTCTGCCACCTCAGAACCTTCCCCTGAAAGTCCAATCTGAGTTGTGTGGCTGGGGGCAGGAAGGGGGCTTCCATTTCCCTTTAAGTGCTCACGGCCCTTCGGGGACGGGCACGAATGGGGTTCTACATCTGCTTCTGCCGTCATTACAGAGCCTCCCTGGAGCCCTTTGTTGGGTGTATGGCGGGGAGGGCAGCCTTGTGTAAGTACCCCGCCTCCAGACGGATGACAGCAAGGCCCAAGACCCCTGCCCGTCCCTCCCCCTGACCATGACAGGTCCCCACCCCGCCCATCCCTTCCCCCACTCCTTCCTGCCCAGCCCTTACCTGGCCCACTCTTTGAGCTCCCTGTGGGACAGTGAGTGTCCCTCTTGAAGTGTCACCACTGCGGTAACCCGCTGGCCCCACGTCACGTCTGGAACTCCGATCACAGCCACATCTGTGAACAGAACAGGGTTGGGCACCTTAAATGCCACGATGACCACTGCAGGCTGAAGAATAGCCAGGAACGTGCAGGAAATGCCAGGGACTCGGGGTCCCTGGAGCAGGTCTTGGGGAACAGCCGTCTGACAGCGCTGAGCTCAGGGGCTCTGCTGGGGACGGGTGAGGACACGTTCCCACGGTCTCTGTGGGGGCCCAGGGTGGGAGCTGGCCTGCCCACCACTCCTGCCCCCCTTGCACTGTCCTTGGGGACAGTCACGGATAAGAGGGCTGAGGACGATTCCAAGTCCAGAATGTGAGGCCCCCCAGGCCTGTGGGCTCCCATGGATAGGTCACCTGAGAGAGCCCTGGAGAAACGGCGGGGCCTCGGCCCACAGGAGCTGCCTCTGCAATCCCCAGGGCCCTCACAGCCTGTGAGAGATCTGGGTGGGGCCCATGCTTCCGGGACTAGCACCCACAGCCACCCCCTCCAGTCCTGCCCAGGATGCTTGGCCCAGAGCCAACCTGAGCATGCCACCACCTCTCTTACATAAGAGCTGAAAGGAGCAGCCAGGAACCCCAAAAGACCTGGAACCAACTGTGGTGTGGGGTAGGCAGACACTACTGTGGGGTGGGGTGGGCAGTCCCTAACTGTGCTGTGGGGCAGGCAAAGCCCCACTGTGTGGTGTCCCAAGGTCGGATAACCTAGGCCCCGTTTCATCGATAATCAAACACAGGAAAAGACACCTGGCATGTTCCCGAGACACCGGGTCTGGACCAAGTGTAGCTGCTGAAACGGCAGCGCCATGGCCACTCACCCTTGATGCTGGGGTGGGTCAGCAGCAGCCGCTCCACCTCCAGGGCGCTGACCTTGTAGCCACCACTCTTAATGATATCCACTGACGTGCGGCCCCGAATCCAGTAGCAGCCGTCCTTGAACATGGCTGTGTCACCTGAGGAAAGGGGCTCTGGTCACCGGGAGGCAGGCTGGGGCCCTGCCTCAGCATGTTGTGGTCCCTGTGCCTGCAAGGACAGGCACGGAGGACACGTGTACATGCATGGTGAGCGCTGGGTGTCTGTGGCTGTGAGCGTTATCACCACTGGTACGCCGGCTGTGTGTGGGGCATGTTTGGGACAAGGCAAGTGAAGTGTGATGGCTGTGACCTCAATCTGTGATGCTAACACCAGGACAGGCCCCTCTGGTGGTGTCCCTACGCAGGTGTGAGGGCTGGGGCCCTGTGCTGTCACTGCCCAGTGGCCTTCCTACTGTCTCTCAGGTCCACGAAAACAGCGAAAACGAGACTCGGTCGCCTCCCAACATCCACTGCGGGGCTCCAGCCACTGCAGGGCCTGGCGGGGCCAGGCGTCACTGTGGCCCCTTTCCTGATGGGGCGCTCCTGAGGCACATGTGGTGCCACATGGGTCTCTGACAGGAGGAAACAGACTTCCTGCCCCTCCAGCTGACCTGCTTTCCCACCTTGATTTTTCTGGCCATTGCCCTGGTGGGAGCCCTTCCTAGCTAAGGATCCAGCCATCTTTTCTCAGACATCACCTAGCATGAGAGGGTGGCAGGCCAGCGGACGAGGGGTGTGAGGTCTGTACTCCAGCCCAGGGCATTGAGGGTGCAGTGACATAGGCTGTGTGAGTGCGCACATGTTTGTCAGTACGAGTGTACACGTGTGTGAATGTGTGGCACGTGCACATGGGGATGCCCCCACTCCACCCTCTGCGAGCAGTGCTGTTTCATGCATCTGCTCTCACACCCCCCCACACTTCACGCCGGGTTATTAGCTGGAATAAATCATAAATATTTCATTATACATCATGCCGTCTGACGCAGGAAGGCACCATCCATCACCTCGCCACTCCTCGCGACCTGCCGCAGCGCAGGGCGCTCTCCAGTCTATTAAACAAGACGAATGGGTGTGCTTGGACGGGCTGCCGGCTTATTTATAGTGCAGCTAGAAGGCCAGGCTCTAAGAGCACAGGGTGGCGAGCGTGGTGGTTCTCTCTCGTGCGCTGACAGGAAGCAGAAGGAACAAGAGGCTTTGGAAAGCTGCGCTGGGGTCCCGGGACAACCTGACGCTGCCTGTATGAAGTAACAGGAGGAGTAGGCTGCAGGGACTGCGGTGGACGCAGCTTGTCCTAAGTCCATGAACCGACCTCGGCCTTTCTCCCATTCCTGCTGTGCAGCCCTGGCTCTGGCCGTGTCCCCTCTGCACTGGACAGCTGTACAGTCTTCTGCCAGTTTCCTGACCACTGGATGCCCATCACTTAAATGCAGAGAATGGCCCGAGTCCAGGCCATCACAACTGCCTACTGCCCAGGGTGAGGCTGTGCTGGCGTTCAGGTCCCTCCAGTGTCTTCCTGACCCTGCTCCCGCTGGCCTCCACTTGCCCAGTGACCCAGCAGAGCGAGGTGTGGCTGCCTGCCCCGGGCTCTGCCTCTGACCCTGGTCTTGCTGGCGACGCCCCCCACTGCCCATACCAAGGTCGATGGGGTTATGGGGCCTCTATCAACATCACCTATACCCCCTTTGAACTGTTCTCAGTCCTGCTCTGTGAATGCAGCTTAAGCCAGGGTGAGAGTGCCCTACAGCTGCACCCACACGGGCCCCTCCGCAGCCCCTGGCCATGCACCCCTGGGGCATACACACCGGCTCCCTGCCTGTAATGTTCTAGTTCTCCCATCTGCCGCCTCTCCTTGATTCAGCCCTGTTCAGACATCATTTCTCTAGCGTATCCAGGTGTCCCCTCCCTGCACACCAGCTCGCAGTGGATGACAGCTTCCTTCGGCACCTGTCTCCTGTCACCAGCCTGATGAAGAGCAGTGAGAGCTCGGATCTCCTCCGAGGCAAGTCAGGCACTGAAATGGTAGGGATGGTGCTGGAGACATATGGAAGTGGTATCACGGAGAGATGCGGGGGTTGATATGCCAAGTAAGGGAAGGTGCACACGTGGGAGTACCCTGGCCACTCATTTGGATCACCGTCAGGCAAAGACAACACATGATGCAAATAGCAGAGATCGTCTTGGGTTATCCAGTGGGCCCCAAATGGGATCACATGTGTCCTTTTGAAAGACGGAGGCAGAGGGAGATGTGACACACACAAAAGCAGAGAAGCGCACAAGAGAACAGAGGCAGGGGTGGGAGTAATCAGCCGCAGGCCCAGGAACACCTGGAGCCCGCAGGCGCCGGAAGAGGCAGGACGGCTCCTCCACCTGAGCCTCCGGAGGGAGCGCGGCCCTGTGACACCTGGCTTTCACACTTCCGGTTCCTGGAACTGGGAAGGAATAGGTTCCTATTGTTTGGAGCCCCCAGTTAGTGGCCAGTGGTCACAGTACACCAAGGATACCCCCACCGAGTGAGGAGCTGTGCCCTGTGTCCTGGGGCACTGAGCTCCGGCAGCACCTCCTGGCGGGCCGGACGCAGAGGCAGGGCAGACTGGCCTTGTGGGCCCTGGTCTGGAGGGAAAGAGGCATGTGAGGTGGAGGCGAGGATGGGGAAGGGGTGGGCGTATGCACATGAAGTCTCGCGAGGGCAGGAGTGAGGCTGTGCAGAGCAGCCAGCAGGGCAGTGGGGTGGACAATAAAGGACGTTGTCCATCTTTACCGAGCGTCCCAGAGACCACGGGAAGGTCTGGCACAGGGTGAAGGGACAGCATCTGTGTCTGACAAACTCCTTCCCCCCGACTGTGGAAACTGCTGGGGGCTATAGCCATACCCAGGTGGGCGATATTGTGGGCGCAACAGCGGAGGGAACTCAGGAGCAGGGAGACAGGTGAGGATGGAAGGCGTCCACGCTCCTTGGCCCACCTCATGGGTGGGGTGCACCGAGAGCCTAGGGGAGAGCTGGGCTGGAGAAAGGAGTGGGGGCTTCACAAGGGTGGGCATGGAACCCGGGGGGTGGGGGCCACCCCAGGAAAAACAGAGCAAGAAGAGCTGAAAACAGTCCTGAGAAAGCCTGTTGCATACAGACCCTTCTGGAATGCAGGCTGGGGCTCCCAGATGACCTGTCAGCATCTTTAGGAAGCGCCTGGCATGGACCCCTGCCCCTGGAGGTCCTCCTTGAATGGCTGTGGCCAATGAGTGACAGACATGGTGCGAGGCCCACCCAGCCCAGAGCTCTGGAGGGGCCCCAGCCTCCTCATAACCATCCATGCTGACTGCTCACTGGGGGGGGGGGGGGAGGGAGCACAGGCCAGAGGTGGAGGGAGCCAATCAGAGGTCTGTGGGAGGCAAAGGCTCACCAAGGGGAACATTTGGGGACGGTCAAGAAGACAAGGACAGAGACGACCACTGCTTTCAGAAATGCGGAGGTCGTGGGACCATTGCCAACAGAGCTGTTCCTGTGGGATGAAGGGCTGGGGAGAATGAAGGAAAGGACTCTTGAGGAGCTCTGGCTTTGAGGGGCCTGGGAGGGACAGGTGTGGCCAGGCTCCGGGAAGGTGGGAGGGGGATGAGTTGCGGCACCCGCCTTCTCTGGGGTGAGGGAGGTCGGAGAGGGTGGTGGGACCAGGGGTGAGAATGGAGGGTCTGTGGAGCGGAAGGTCCACCTGATGCCAGTGTGGAGTCGCTCTGCTCTCCAGGGGACCCCTGTGCTGCCTGGAGACCCCGAGGTCCTGGCTGGACCACAGAGGGCAGATGATCAGGTGACGTACCCAGAGGGACATACTCGGAATTGGGAGGCGAGGCCCACATGGCTGCTTGGTGCCCTGAAAAGTGGACCCTGAACACTCCTCGAGACAGTCTGCTTCGTTTCCTTGAATATCTCTGAAGCGGGTGCTAAATCCCGGCAGAGCGTGGTCCCAGAGGTCCACAGTCTCTGGCCCACAGGCAGCCTTTCTCCGAGGGTGAGACTCGCCTGCAGGTCGGTGACACTGGTGCTCGGTGGTGCTCACGGAAAGGGTTTCTCAGAAACCCTTAGAAAAAGGGGTCCTCAGACTTTGAGAAGATGGGGAGACAAAAGCAAGCCCGCACGGGTGGGAGCTGTCTGCTTACAGAGCAAACCCCGTGGTGCCATTATTTACACAGTAAGACTGCTGAGCGATGTGCCCGCTCCATGCATCTGCAGTGCCGCCCCCAGCCACCCTGTGTGCAGAGCGGAGTGGACGAGGTGCAACTCCCTTGGCTTCTCCAGTGGGCCTGAAAACACCTGCATTGGGCAGCATCTAGGAGGAAAGGAGTTAAGGAACAAAGCAAGTCTCCAAACCTCCAAAGAGCCTACGGCGGACAGCATTAAAATTGTTTAAAAATTAAAAGGAAGCGTGAGACGAAATCTCTGCAGCGCTCTGAGGCAGTAAAACTGTGCTCCCTGCAGCCTATGTGGCCACCCTGTGATAAAGAGCAGACCCTGTGATAAAGAGGAAAGGGCGTGAGGCCAGACAGAGCCCTGGCGTTCACGCAGGGAAGAACTACTGAAGAGCAGCACCTCTGAGCACAGATGGTGCAGTAACAGCACCTGCCAGGCCCTCCCGTGCCAGCCGCCTGCAGGGACGGTGCTGGGCACTGGAATACCTTGTATGGTTGCACGGGGAACTCAGCCTTTCCTCTGAGGCTACCTGCCCACCCCACTGCCCAATCATGTGAAACACTGCAGGCCCTGAGAGGCTGAGACTGCCCATCACCGCAGGCCTCACCCACCACACCTTGGAGACCCGGCCAGCAGATGTGTGGCCCATGTCCAACCCTGCCTCTGGTGAAATGCAGATCAAGCCTGGTTGGGTGCAAATAAGGGTCTTGTTTGCAGGCAGTGGCCCCCTGTATTGGACGGCTCAGGTCTGCTCCACAGCTTAGGACGAGACCTATTGAGCAAATGTGTCACCAGGGGTCTGACCATGGAGTGCAGAGACTTGCCTCGGGGATGTGGATCTCTAGGAATTGTGCTGAGGACAAAGGTCAATTCCCAATAATTCCATTTCTATGACATCCATAAAGGATAAGGAACAGGGGTTAGAGACGGTGGGCAGAGGGGAACTGGCTCAAGGCCACAGAGTGGCAGCTTGCAGGAGCCTCATGCTGAGGGAAATGCTCTTACTGCGATGGTGGCAGTCATGTGGACCCCTACGTGTGCTCAGAGGGTAGGGAGCTGAGTATATGCACACGCCTGTGCACACATGAGTGTGCGTGGAGTGGTGGGACCTGAGCGAGCCCGGGAACTGGCTTTGGTGATGTGCCAGTAAAGCAGGAGGCTGGCACCTGGAGACACGGGGCCAAGGTGCAATGACCTCCCTGCACATTACTTGTGACCTGTGAATCGGTGTATTTCAAAATAAAAAGTTTTAAGAAATCGCTGCTGGTTTATGGAGAAGTTCCCCTCCCCAAACTCCAAGAGTGCCCCTCCCCACAGTGGGCTCACCCCATGCAAGTCACTTGCAGCATCTGCAACACATTAAAGCAATAATTTTTAAAAGAAAGACTCTGTATTAACCAAATTTATGACTGAGAAACAAGTGTCAAAAACAAATGTGGGAAATTGCCTATCAGGATGCTAATTAATGTCCCTGATCAGGCTGGGACTCTCTCTTCCTCAGGTGTTCATGCTCTGCCCTTGCTAGGAACACCTGCTCTGCTCATCCAGCCCCCACACCGCGCCCCTACTCTGGCCTGTGGGGGCCACTGCCAGGCCTGTGGCCCTGGCCCTGGTGTGTTCACAGCATCAGAGGAGCCAGGGTTCTGCAGGGTTGTGGGGGTGGCTCTTGGGTGGACTCTCCCCTCAGTGAAGTGCTGACGTCCCCATGGCCTCCCTGCCCTGGGGGTGCCTGGGTGCCTGCAGACTAGGCAGGGTTACTACTCCGCCCAGCAACTGCGCTAGAGCTGCACATGGGGTTCTGCTGAGCCACGCAGAGGGCAGACCTTGGAGGCCAGTGTGGCTGACCAGAAAGGAAGTCAGTACCAGCTCTGTATCCTCAAGGCACCAGGCTTCTGTCAGACAGCGTGGTAGCCACCTGTCAGTAAGAGGCTGTGCCTGAATTCCTATGGCAGCCAGATGGAGAGACTTGCCTTTCCATGAAAGCCAGCTCAGGGAGGTTCCGGGGGTGCCTGGGACTCGCCTGGCCTTGAGGGTGGCAGTTCTGAGCCCAGTGTGTGCCTGTGTGCAGTGGGCCCTGACTGGCAGTCAGGAAACCACGTGCCAGCCCTGAAGGCTGTACCGCACTGGAATTCTCGTCCCCCTGGCTGCTTCGGAACTCCTTTCCAGCTGTACAGGAGAAGGCATCCCAGGCCCACAGAAGAAAATCCCAAGTCCCTGACGTGCCCACCAGACCTTGTGGGCTCTTGGCCTTTCACGAAGCTGAGAGCAGGCCCTAGGGCGGAATTCTCCAGTGCGCTGTCTCCATCCAGCTCTGCACCAATGCCACATTCCTTCCTGCTTTGCACACGCAGTTTCCTCCAGAGACCTGCACCCCCTGCCTTGCCCTGGCCTCTGGACACCTCCGGACAATCTGAAGGGGACTCCCTGCTGGTTCTGTCCACTGTCTACGTGGTTTGGGATTTCTGCCTTCTTGGTGCGAAGGCGCTGGATGAGCGTCAACAAGGGTGAGGACGCTCCCTACGTCCTTCCAATGATTTCATCCTTCTGGGTGGGCTCCAGCTCCATCGTTAGGGCCTGGTGCATGGAAGCCAAACAGTCTCAACAGAGCAATAGACAGAGGCTGGCCCTGCAGGGAGGGTTGTGTTATCGAGGGTGAGCTTCAGACACAGGACCCCAAACAAGTTAACAATGTTCGTTTTGTAACAGCATGTTTATCAAAATGGACTGACTCTGGAATCCGTCTCCTGCTGACAAGTATCCTACCCCCTGGCTCTGATGCCCACCTGGGAGTCAGGGGGCTTTGCTCTGACAGACACGATATCATGATCAATACAGTCGTGCTGTATGGAGCTCGGGCACATGGGTCTGCAGCAGGACTTATGGGCCACTCTCCACTCCAGTGCTATTTCATGTCTTAGCCTTAGACTGTCATTGAAAATAAATTTCCCGATACGGAGAGGCTAGTTTTCTGGATGGGTGGGTGAAGCACAGGCAGCAGGCCTGGCCCTGCCCACGTGTGGTCCTTGGACGAAGCGTTCTTGGTCAGGCAAGGATCTCAACCCTGGAGCGACACAGGAATAACACTGTCCCTGTCTTGCTAAGGATCCTGAGGCGTTGATGAAGTGACACCAGGCACCCCCAACGCCCCATCCCTGGCTGTGCAGAAAGCTGGGGAAGGCGAGAGAAGAAACAGGTGGGTGAGACCCAGGTCCAGTCTTAAAGCAGCCACAGAGTGTCTTACACTTGGGCTCCCGGTCCTTGAAGAAAACAAGGGAGCCCGAGACCATTGCAGTCAGTGCTCCCCCAGCTGCTCTGCCCTGAGGCCCCTCATGTGTCCATTCAGCATCGACTCCATCTACAGGTGAGGAGGCGGAGGCCAGTCGGGCAGCAGGAGAGCCCAGCCCCCTCTCCTGGGCACTCAATGAAGGTCGCCCACTAGGGTGGGCAGTGGTGCAGATGTCTCGTGGGCTCCAGAGATAGGTGTCAGTGGTGAGAGAAAGGAACCACTGCCACCCGTCTGCCATTTGGAGACCCTGGCAGCCACTGCCCTGACCCACTTGTGGGTGGCAGAGGCCAAGGAAGCTACCAGAAGGAAATGAAGATACGACAACTTCCAGAAGTATAAGCCTCACCTGATCACTGCCAGGGAGAAACGGCAGGACGAACACAGGTTCTCTCCCTCGAAACAAAATCAATAGTAACTTTTTTTTTTTTAAGGCACAAAACTTTAAATAGGGACAATAGGAAAGGAGATTATATTTAAAAACAAACTGGAAGCTGGGAAGCAGATGAACTATGCAGTGACCCCTGTGAGGGCACAGGGGAAGGCAACAGGATACTGCCTCATACCAAAGGCTCCGGCAGAGGCCCCTGGGGGGGGGGGAGAATGAGAGACTGAGGGAGAAGCAGATGGTGCCAGCGCCGCAGCACAGCGGAGGCTTCTCTCCAGGGACAGAGGATGTTGGCCGGCCAGGCACAGGGAGCTGGTGGGCCCACGAGCAATGGGGCTTGGTCACCGCCACCCCCTTCCCGATCGCAGCCCCCCGGGAGGTCAGCTAGGCAGCAGAGGGGAGAAAATCAGCCTAACAATTCCCAGAACTACAGGACGTGGTTTCCAGAGTGCAGGCACCACGAGGAAAGTCAGAGCACCCACAGTGCATGGCCTGTTGAACTTGAGGGCTCCAGGGACAAAGAAGATATTCTAGGACCGCAGAGGGTGGTGAGGTCATGAAGCACCAGGAATAACGTGGCGGCAGACATGGGAGCCAGAAACCAATAAGGAGATGATCTCTAGCCCAGCATTCTGTACCCAGCCCCACCAGGATGGAGACACTACCAGACACACATCCATTCTCAGGAGGCTGCTGGGGGATGTGGGTGCCAAGCTGGGGAGTAGAAGAGGAAGGAGGAAGCTGTGGGTGCAGGAACAGGAGATCTGTCCCAGAGGGAGGAAGCAAGCGCGGGGGATGATGGGAGCTGTGCGTTGATACAGAGGTGACGGGCCCAGCTGAGGGCGGGGGGCACTGGGGGGGGGTTCTCCCAGGAGGGAGGGCAGCCATGCATGCCTGCACTGCGCGGCTGGTCAGGAGTGGGGACGTAGGAGATGGATGAACGAGTCCTTCCTGACCTGGGAAACGAGCCACAGCTCGCACACGGCTGGCTGGGCTCTGAATGGCGTGTCCACGGGCTCACGACACAGACACTGCACATGAACTGCTGATGACAGAATGCTGCAGGGAGGACAGGGGTGGCAGGGCAGCAGTCATTCAGGACATGGAGATCAATATCAAAGAAACAGCTAACAAGTCGGGGTGGTGGTGGTGAGGGGGCGGCTGGTTATTTATTGTCCCTAAACTGGTGAAACCAATGGTGTCTTTGAGCCATGGATGGACAATATTGATTAAAAAACCAAAAACTTGGAAACAACCTCTGTCCAAAGGTCTGAGACCAACCAGTGCAGGAAAAAAAAAAAAAAAGGTCAGAGGAACAGCACAGAGGCCCAGGAGCAGCCGCACGCAGCAGAGCTCGACACAGGACAGAGGATACAGTGTCTGCACGGGACGACACATGCCGTGACGTCTCTGCGTCACTCCACACAAAAGCCAGTTCCAGGTGGATCGAAGACTAAACTTTGTGAAAGCAAAGCCTGACAAGTTTCAGAAGAAAATATAGAAGAATGTCTTTATGACCACTGGGAACAAAGGATTTTTAAGTGACCTAAAAAAAATAAAGCACACACAAAGGAGACGGCTGCCAGACAGGATTACACCACAACAAAAGCTTCCGCACACAAAAGGTGCCACCAACAAAGGAGACCGTGCCACTGCAGGGCTCAGCCGCCTACAGTCGGGGAAACCCCGGGACAGCTGCAGACTGAACAGCAGATGACACCAAGTGTTCTTGGAGGGACCCCCAAACTCTGACACAGGGTTCACAGTGACCCTGCCTTCCGGGGAGAAGCGAGGCTCATGTAAGAGATGGTTGTTCTTGGTCAGGCAGACATGGAGAACCTACAGTTACACGTACTATCACACTAACTAACGTGAGACACTGGGGTCCCTGCATTTCAACACTTTGCCTAATTCCTGACTATCATTCATTGGTCAAAATAAAAGTATTCTTTGTTGGAGAGATGTATCAGAGGTCGGAGCAGCTCTGTGTAAGTAGCCTGGGCAAGACGTGAGCGGAGCAAATGCTAAGTGCTATTCTGAGGCCCTCACATGAGAAGGTTTAAACTTCAGTGTGAAATTTAAAAACAATTTATACGTATCTGTGTTTATAAGAGTAACAAGACTTATTGAGGACAAACTGGAAGTAAGAGAAAATGGGAAGAAATGAAAATCAGGCAGCGAAGCAGGAGTCAGCATTCTGTGCTTGGTATATATAAACCCAAACATGCACACACATAAACCCAAACATGCACACACATACACGTGTATGTGACACATGCCAGCAGGGTTCCCTCATGCTATTATTCTTCAAAACACGGTTTCTAAGGCCTCACAATATACCGCCGTTTGGATGGATCATAATATATTACCATCCTCCATTGCTGAGCAAATGATTCCAATTTCTCACTTTATAAATAATTCTGCAACAGACATCTTTACACGTCCAACTTTGACCACCTCTGATTATCTTCTTTGAATATAACTCATAGAATTATATGTGTGTCTAGACACACTCTTGACACACAATTCCACCTGGATGTTGGAAGCACTGGCCTCACAGCATCGAGTGTCAGCTTTTTAAGAGTCTTTGCCAATTTGGTCAAAAGGAGTCAATCTTTGCATGTTTATCTCTTTCATCACTAGGAAGTGAAACACTTTCCACATTCCTATAGCCAATTGCATTTCTCTTTTGTGATCTGCCCATGGTTATTGTCTTTGCTCATTTTTCCTGTTGGGGATGACTGGGCTGCACGTGTGACTCCCGGGGCTGCACGCGTGACTCCCGGGGCTGCATGGTCAGCCCTCACAGTATTACTACAGATACCTTATTGGATGTCCATGCTCCGTCAAGGCTGCAAACCTCAGGCAGCCTGGCCAATCCATGAAGGGGCTCTCTCTTCTGTTGTTCTACTGGTAAGTCATTTTCTTTTCTTAAACAAATAGCTTTTAATGTTCATCTCTGATAATAACATCACATGCTCATTGTGGAAGAAAAAGGGAGGAGACACCACTAAGACACCCCAGCAATGTTCTGATGATTTTCCTATGGTTCTTTCTCCCAGTTGCCTAAACACCTTCTACGCATGTATTTATCTATAATCAGGTAAATATAGTTTACTGTTTCCTATGTCACTCTCAACATTAAACAGCATATGGTACATATTCTTTAAAATAAGTCAGAGATGCCCTTTTGGTTTCCTCATGTTCAGTTATCAGTCTCTCTCAAATGACAAAACTGCTCAGGGCACAGCGTCCAGAGGGCAATAGAAGCTGCAGCATTTTTTTTTTTTTTTTTTTTGCTGAGCTCTGTCCCCATGTCCTCATCTCCGTGCCCCCATCTCCACCCTGTGTCCTCATGGTCTGCGTCCTCAGCTCTGACAGCAGGGTCAGTGTGAAGCCCTGAGGATGCAGGGGCCTTAGACTCGCCCATCCCCCTGCGCTGGGCTGGCAATGGAGCCTGCATGTGTGTTGCCAGCTTCTGTGAGGGTGTGCTCAGGTGGAACTCAGAGAGTCATGAGAAATCACTGTGGCTGCCAGGGGTGCTCCTGGGGGGAGGCCTTTGATTTCCTCCCTGAAAGGCAGCCATGAGCCCTGGGGGGTGGGGGTGGGGCGCGGGGGCTTGTAAGGAGCTCCCCGCGCATTCTCCCTGGCAGAACTGGGCTGCGGGGGGAAGGAGGCCGACACAGGCAGGGCAGGGAGGGCTGCAGTGGCTGGAATCGAAGCTGCTGGCCTATATCTCCTGTCATCTAGACACGGAGGAGGCCACTGAGGTGGAGCTGGCAGGACTCAGCCCTGCCAGGATTCACACGGCAGGAGGGGCTGGCCAGGGAAAGGGTTAAGTTTAATTTATCCTGATTTCTATTTAATATCATGCTCTCCCCGTAGGAGCCGGCAGCTGTGAGCTGATTGCACGCGCTCATTATGCAGTCTGTATCGCTAATGGCCTGTGACAAAGGCATGCGGCTTCCAGGCCTTACCCCCGAGAGCCAATTAAACACACATACTCCCTTCCTGTTTGCAGCGCATTACAATGAAATTAAACTGAATTTCAAAATCATTTTCTCCTAAAGACATCTCTTTACAATAATTAATGCATACTATTCCTTTTTGACTGAAATATTCATCAGGAGCGGTGACTAAAATGTTTTAACGCTGACTGCCCCACATTTTGCATTGCTGCCGCCCCGGTGCTCAGTGAGCCCTGCTATCGGCAAAATCCACAGGGTTTTGGTGCCTGTGCTTTTAAAGGAAAAAAAAAAATCTGCAGCTTTTTATCTGAATTTTAAAATAAAAGAAGATGGCTACAAAGCGAGTCGAGCTTTCCAAATCAGGTTTCCAAATTCAAGGGGCTACAGGAGGGACACAAAAAGCACAATTAGCTCAAAAGTAGTATTTCCTAAATTCTGCATTTGAAGGACAATAAAAGGAAGGGGTTTGTTTCTACCACACTGGCCTGTATTAATGCGGATGTTTACAGCAGGTAAACCAGGCAGGCATGTACTGCATAATATGCTGCTGACTACATGACAGGCAGAGACAGGAGGGCCCAAAATAGGTGACCTGGGCTCCTGGGTCTCCAACCACTGGGCCCTCTGCTGACCGGCGCCCCAGATTTGCCTGCCAGGGATCCTGGGGCACTGGCCTCTGTTCTGGAAGTTGACAGATGTCCACTCTGCAAACCCTTTGGAACCCTCTACAACCTGCTCTGTCTGCCCAGTGTGGAGGGACCTGGGCAATGGGACACTTCCAATCACAGCTTCTGGGAAATACACGTCAGAGGGTATGTGGGAAAGAAAGCCATGGGTGGCTGTGGGACCACAGGGTGGACGTGGGACTGGCTAGGATCAGCAAGTCCAGTCCTAAGTGCCACTTGCACAGCGGCAGAAAGGGGCCACTAGACACCCCCCAGGACTTTTCATCTGCCCCTGCACCCACAAACTTCAACTCGATGGGGGCCCACATGGCCCCCCGCTCTGTCACTGGGTCACCTCAAGCCCATGATGGCGCCAGACAGGAGAGTAGACATGGAATCCACCCCCTAACGATCCACACTGATGTAAGCCTGGTGAGGTGACATGTGTGCGAGCGTCAGCCCCATGCAGCACACGCCATGCGGGTCACCAGGCTAAGGGCCATGGCCATGGCTTAACACACCCTCTTTCCCCATTAGATGTGCATGGCCACCCCCCACAGTGTCCATCCCATCCGCAGGCTGCCACCTTTCTCTTGAGCTCTGCTCCCCACACTGGAGCAGGGATTAAGGTGCATTTCTGATTATGGGGCCAACATAGGATAACATGTGAAAACAGGCCTTTCTTTTTAGAAAATATTGCCTTAAGATTATGAAATAATGCACGTTCAGCACAAAAGTTTTAGAAATACAGATAGGCAAAAAGAGAAGGAGAAATCACCCAGAACCCCACCATCTCGATGTCAGGAACTGGGGTTCTGGTGAGTGTTCCAGATGCACACCTGTCAATCAGTCCAGCTGCGAACCTAAACATTCCCACGTCTGCGTCTGCCTTGCAGTCATGTGGGTAGGACTGCTGGGCCCCAGGAGGTGGGGGACATGGGGGACAGAAGGGGATGGAGTCGGGGTACAGAAGGGTGGAGGGGATGTGGGACAGGGATAGGGGGCTCCTCAGAGCAGGCTTTGGGTACATGTCCCAGGTGACAGGATGCAGGTGTGGGGGGTCCCACCAGCGCATTCCAGAAGGGCCACCTCTTCCTGCCCAGTCACTGGGCCCCTGGCTTTGGGGTTTACACTTGCCCACTCAGGCAGGTGACACAAAGAATGCAGAATTTAGCATAAGAAATAATGGAAATGAATGATGCGAATCACACATGAACTGCATTCTACCAAAATGGCTCTGACCCTGAATGGGGGAGGGGAAGATTTACAAAGTAGGGTGAGCTAAGCATGGGTGGGAGGGGGTGAAGAGGGTCTCTGATGTAGAATACAGTGGTGACTGGGAAGAGGGGGAGTCCTGACTCAAGGGGGGCAGTGGGACCACCAGGCAGGGGCTGCGGGGCCAGGGGCCAGCGTAGGAGCCTTGCAGCAAGACCCGGAGGCTGATGGCTTTCCTGAGGACTGTGGCCTCAGGAGCTTCCTTTCAGAGGCCAGCAGGGGGCTGGAGCGCTGGGTCGGGGTACAGCCATGGAAATGTGAGACACAAAGTGCAGCCCCCCCATCTCTGCCTTTCACAGGTTCTGGGGGTGTACAGGCGTGGCGACAACCTGGGGTGGCCAAGTCACATTCCTTCCCCAACCCCCGGGGGTCTCCCCACTCTGGTGCCCTCCGGATACCTGTTTTAAACCAGCCATCGGAGGTAAAAGCTTTCTTCGTTTCTTCCGGTTTGTCCCAGTATTCCCGGAACACAGAGGGTCCCCTGACCAGGAGCTCCCCTTCCTTCTCCTTGAACCCTGGGGTCACCTGTGGTGTGGGAGAGAAACGTGCATTCAGAGCAACACCTCCCAGGGTGGGGTCTCCACCTGCCTTCCCCGTGCCCATGCCCGACCTGAGGACTACATGCTCTTCTGAAATTACTTTGTTGGAAATGACTGAAAAACGCAGCTGTCAATGCAAGAACTCAGTCACAATGGCACAGAGCTGCTCCCTGAGCTCGCCTGGGTGAGGCTGTGGGTCATCTCTTTATTCCAAAAGAGCCCCGTCCTGTAGATTCAAGGATTTAAGCGGCCAGGTCTCAGAGCTCAAACCTGGCTAGATTAGCTGTCCGGCCACTTCTAAAAGCCGTCTCCTGGTTTCCCATGAAATACCACCATCAGGGCATTTCTTGGACAAATGACAGAACCCAGGAGAAGCAGGCAGCTGCCCATATCCCACCAGTGGCTACTGGAGGAACTCCTGAGCTGGTAGCACCTGCTGTAGAGCCCTCTGAAGGAGGTTACTTTGCTTAATGAAAAAAAAGCTGACAGAGTTGCCTACGGGGGTTGGAGGAGAAGACTTGGGTACCAGGAGACAGCAGTGCCAGAATTCACGTGGTCATGGGAAGCAGGATGTCCCAGTGTTTCTCCAATGTGACCACAGTGAAGGGTGGGCGGGAGGCTGGGTTTTATAAGAAACTGAGCTGGGGTTTCCGTGGTGCCAGGTGAAGCATATGCAGAGGAGGTAACATGCAAGGCAGGAGGCCCCGTGGGGTTACAGGTGCATTCCTCTGGTAAGCCATCACTGGCTTAGTTGGAGAATTCAACACTCTTCATTTAGTAATAGGGCTGGTAGTCAGGAAACCAGTAAGGATGTGAGAGAACTGAACACCACCATTAACCATTGCATCTAATTGACATTTACACTCTAACACAAACCAGCAGAACAGTTGCCAAGCATGACCACACATTCTGGGCCAAAAAACACACCTTAACAAATTAAAAAAAACTGAAATCATATCAAACATGTTTTCTGACTATAATGGAATTGAGAAAGAAATCAATAACAGAAAAATATCCAAACACTTAGAAAATAAATATCACACAAATAATTTTCCATGAGTCAAAGAGAAAGTCTTAAGGAAAATTAGAAAATACACTGCACTGAATGAAAATGAAAATACAACATATCAACATTGGGAGGTACAGCTAAAGCAATGCTTAGAGGGAAATTAATATCATTAAATGCATATATTAGAAAAAAGGTCTCAAATCAATAACCTAAAATTTCACCATAAGAAACCAGAAGAAGAGAAAAATAACCCAATGGCAAGCAGAAGAAAAAAACAATAAAGATAAGAAGAGAAACCAATTAAGACTGAAAAGAGAAAAGCAATAGAGGAAATTCAATGAATCCAAAAGCTAGTTCTTTGAAGAAAGAACAATAAAACGGATAAACTTCTAGCAAGAACAACAACAACAAAAAAGAAACAGAAGACACAAATGATCAGTATGAGGAATGGGATGGACATCACTTCAGACTCTGCAGGTATTAAAAGGTTAATAAGGAAATTCTATGAAAACTCTATGCACACAAATTCAGCAATTTAAATGGACAAAGTACTCAAAAATCACTATCTACCAAAATTCACCAAGATGCAATAGATGACCTGAACAGCCCTATAACTATTAAAGAAGTTGAATTCATAGTTAAAATCTTCCAAAAAAGAAACCTCTAGACCCAGACAGTTTCACTGGTAAACTCTATCAAATATTAAAAAAAACACATAGCTCCAATTACATACAATTTCTTCCAGAAGATGCATGAAGAGGGAATACCTCCCAACTTATTTTATGGTGCCAGCATTACCATATACTCAAGCCAGACAAAAAAGTACAAGGAAAGGGAACTACAGGCTAAAATTCTTCATGAACATAGATGCAAAGATCCTCAACAAAATGTTAGCAAATCAAACCCAGCACTATATAAAATTAAAAAAACACCATGCCCATCCCCAACTGGGGGTTTGTCCTGGGAATGCAAGGCTAGTTCAATATAAAAAAATCAACTGTAATCCCATATTAGCAGCCTAATGAAAAAATAAAATCAGTTGATACAGGAAAAAAAAAGCATTTAAAAACATTCAACATCCATTTATGATAAACAAAACTCAGCATATCATAAATAGAATGGAGTCTACAAAAAGCCTACAGCTAATGTCATGCTTAACAGTGAAAGATCAAATACTTTTCCCAAAAGATCAGAAAACAGACAGGATATCCATACTCACTATTCCTATCTGACATCACACTATTGTAGAAATGCTTATCAGGGCAATAAAGTGAGAAAAAGAAATGGAAAGCATACAGATTGGAAAGGAAGAAAT
Source organism: Hipposideros armiger (assembly GCF_001890085.2). Taxonomy (NCBI): domain Eukaryota; kingdom Metazoa; phylum Chordata; class Mammalia; order Chiroptera; family Hipposideridae; genus Hipposideros; species Hipposideros armiger. The sequence continues at coordinate 2,011,032 of NW_017731574.1, forward strand.
AAAACTGTTCCTAGGGGTGACCGGTTAGCTCAGTTGGTTAGAGCGTCGTGCTGATAACACCAAGGTTGCTGGTTCGATCCCCGCATGGGCCACTGTGAGCTGCACCCTCCTTAAAAAAAAGAGTAAACTATGTCATTGTAGCACGAAAGCAATGTGTAACCAATGGCCATAGCTGTTCCCCAATAAAGTTTAAAACAAACAAACAAACAAAAAACTGTTCCTATTTGCAGAAAACATGATTGTATATGTAGAAAATCCCAAGAAATACAAAAAATTCTTAAAAGTAGTAAGTGAATTTACCAGGGTTACTAAAAGATCTGAAGCCAAAACATTATCATCAATTGTATTTCTATATACTAGCAATGAGCAGTTAGAAACAAAAAAACCGTACACTTAACATTAGTTGAAAAAGAAGAAGCAAAGGAGGAGGAGGAATAGGAGGAGAAAAGAAAAGAGGAAATAGGTATAAATCTAACACAAAATGAACAGGATCTATATGCTGAAAACCACACCCACACACCCACACATGGCAGATGTAAAAAATGGACAGATATACTATGTTCATGGATTGGAAGACTCATCATAGTAAAGATGTTAATTTTCCTCAAATTGACCTATATATTTCATGTGATTTTGATCAAGATTCCAAAAGGATTTTTTTTTTGTCGATATAGATAAACTATTTCTAAAATTGGTATGGGCAGGCAAAAGAACTAGAATAGTCAAAACCACATTGATCAAGAAGAATAAAATTTGTAGAATAACACTACAATTTAGAAACTTACTATAAAGTTACAGCAGTTAAGGCTGTGGTATTGGCAGAAGAACATAGATCAATGTAAGAGGTATATAACCTATCTATAGGCCTGCTCAAATATGTACAATTGATTTTGACAAAGTTGCAAAGGCAACTCAATGAAGACAGAGTAGCCTTTCCAACAGATAGTATTTGAACAACTGGATATCCATATGCAAAAAAAGTAATCTCCACTTAAGCCTCACATATTATGTAAAAATTCATCTAAAATGCACCATAGAATTAAAGTAAACTGTAAAACTATAAAATTCTCAGAAGAAAACCTAAGCGAAAACTTTTGTGACTTGGAGTTAGAAAAGGAGTTCTTGGAGATAACAGCAAAAGCATGATCTATAAAAGAAAAAAAATAGGTAAGTCAGGCTTCAACAAAATAAAAAACTTTTTCTCTATGAAATACAAAAGAATGAAAAGACAAGCCACAGACTGGGAGAAAATGTTGGCAAATTAGATATCCAGAAAAGAACACTTAAAATTCAACAGTAAGAAAATGAACAATCTGAGGGGAAGTTGGCAGAGCAGGAAGCTCAGGAATCTGTCTCCCCACCTGGACAACAACTGCTCAAGCTGCATTTGTCTGATGACCCTCTTCTGGAACTTGGGAGTCTGTTGAAGGCTTGCAATTTCCAGGAGAAGGCTTGGATAGTAAATTGGCAGTTAATTTTGGTCACCTTCAGCTCTTAGCACAGTAGCATCTGTCCCTCTCCCACCCACCGCCATGCCAGGCAGCTGCACACAGCTTGCAGGAGCCAGGGTGAACAGGGAGGACCCTGTCCTCCAAATACTGGGATCTGAGCTGATTGCTGATTCTGATCACCAAGGTGCAAAGAGGCAGGAAGCCATTGTTATTGCAGCTCCGCCCACTATTGCATGTCTCTCCCCTACCAGGTAGAGTGACTCCCAAGTGATTTAAAGGGTTCCCCCCTTCATTTTTCACTTTTCCCCTTTTGGGAGCCAGACATGAAAATCAGCATATTCAAAAACAACTGTATACTGGGGGAAAATTAGAAAGTGACTGCACATGCCCAAGGAAAGGCTCAGAAAAGATGTAAGAAAGGACCTAAGTTTATACCTCAGGCTGAATTCTCAGCACAGAGATAGCCTACAACAATCAGTACAATAAAAATAATAAATAAAAACAATAACAAAAAATAGCAAGGGGATGGGGGAGAATCTGATTCTCATTGTTACCACATTAGATTCAAGTATTCAGTGCTCAACAAAAATCATAAGGCATACAAAGAAACAGGAAAGTGTGGCTCCTTCAAAGGGGAAAAAAAATAAACAGAAACTCTCCCTGAAAAAGACTTAATGGAAGATATACTACACAGATATTTTAAACCAGCTGTCTTAAAGATGCTCAAAGAACTAAAGGAAAATGTGGAGAAAGTAAAAAAAACAATGTATGAACAAAATGGAAATATCGATAGAGAGAAAACGTAAAAAGAAATTCTGAAGCTGAAAAGTATAAACAGTAATACCTCGGTTTGCGAGCATAATTCGTTCTGGAAACAAACTACTCATATTGCAAGACATTGCTTGTTTACCAAGTTAAAATGTATTATTAGGTTGGTGCAAAAGTAACATCTATTACTTTTGCACCAACCTAATAGAAACGTTTGCTCACCTTGTGAAACACTCGCAAATCAAGTTACTCACAATCCAAGGTTTTACCATATATGAACTGAAAAATTCACTAGACAGATTCAAAGCCAGATGAGAATAGGCAGAAAAAAGAATCAGCAAATTTGAAGATAGGACAATGGAAATGATTGAGTCTGAGGAATAGAAAGAAAAAAGACTGAAGAAAAACAGAGACTAAGAGACCCGTGAGGCACCATCAAGCAGACCAACATCTACATTATGGGAGTCCCAGAAGAAGAGAATATTTGAAGAAATAGTGGCTGAAAACTTCCCACATTTGATAAAATCATGCATATAAACATCCAAGAAGCTCAAGGAACTCCAAGCAAGATGAACTCAGCAAGACCCATACCAAGACACATTATAAACAAACTTTCAAATGCCAAAGACAAGGAATCTTGAAAGCAGCAAGAGATAAGTGTCATTACATGCAAGGGATCCTCAATAAGATTATCAGCAGATTTCTCATCAGAAACTTTGGAAGCCAGAAGGCAGTGCACTGATATATTCAAAATGCTAAAAATCAAAACAAACAAACAAAATTCCCCTGTCAAACAAGAATCCTATATTCAGTAAAACCGTCCTTTAAAAGTGAGACTGCCCTCCACAGCTGAGATGCTGAACAACAGCTCAACCTGGAGCTGGGCTGCCGTGAGTCGCTGGCTGGCGACGGTGTAGGCTGCAGCCCCTGTGGCAGTGGGTTGCCATGGGCTACCGTGTGTAGCCAGCAGCCAGCATGAGCGGCCAGCAGCCACAGTGAGCGGCCGTCCAGAAGCCGGCGACTGATCTGCCTCGCCTGGGAAGAGCGCAATGATGGTGCCAACTTGGGCCAGTGAAGCAACGTCCTCCACAACTAGACTGAAGAACAAAAACGACAGCAACTTGTCTGTTCCCCTTCCCCTGATTCCCCAGGGCTGTTCCCATCCCCCAATTCCCCAATAAAAATCTTTTTTAAAAAAGGTTAACATATGGGCAATTATAACAGCTCGTATTATTGTAACAATGGGTTGTAATTGCAGTTTTGTTTTCTACATGACTTTAAGAGACTAACACTTTCAAAGAAAACAAACAGTGTAAAAACTAGTATTACAAACTTTGGTTTGTAACTTCAAATCTTGTTTTCTACACAATTTAGGAGACTAACACATTTAAAAGAATTTTATGTTTTGGGGCACACAATGTATAAAGATGCGTTTTGTGACATCAATAACTGAAAGAGGCTGTGCAGTGGTCACGCCAGCTCCTGCTGTCTGTGGACCTTCTCTTCGTTCCTCCGACTGTGCTGGATGGACCTCAGGGTCCAGACCCAGCAAAGCCACACCCTTCTCTCCGCAGCCAGTGCATGCTGACTGCGTGCAAGCTGGTCTGTGTGGTGGGCAGAAGTGGGGACCGGAGCTTATCAAGTCAGAGAGGGCCTCCTGCTCATCCCCGGCATTGTGTGCTCAGTTTCGGATTTCACACAGTAAGAAAAAACCTTTACGATCTTATTCCAGGCAAGTTGCATAATTCTACTGATTCTGAGGAGCGTTTGTTTTACATTTAGCATCTCTGAAACCGGGCTGTGTTTTACTGTAGACGGTGACTTGGATTTGGGGAATGACGATGACTGCTGTCTGCAGCTGTTGCACTGACGGCCGGTGACACAGTGACCAGCCCTTGAGCACAGCAGCTGCCAGCATGCAGGCTCAGTGACCACGGACACGTAGAGTGCAGAGTCAGCGTGTTCCTGAACCAAAACCAACTCTCTTTCAACTAGAGCCCTTTGAGTCCCTCATCTACAGCTCAATCTGACCTCTTCTTAGGCTCACCGACACCCTGGGGTCCATACCATAAAGAGGCACATTCACCAATCCTAACTCTCGTACAGATTTGCCAAGGAGTCTCCTCCAGTCTACAGAACACAAGTATCAAGTTACTAAGATACCCCATCTTTTTCTTTATGCCAAAAAAGGCAAGGCATTTTCATTTCTTGGGGAAGAGGGGAAAAATGAACTACCAACATGGAGCTTTAAACACACACACGCCCGTTACGCATCTGCTTATGTCATACAAACTCATCGGACAGACCTTGGGACAGTAAGGTCAATTTAATTTTGGTGGTTGACATGTGTAAATTTTAGAGACAAGGGTATGAGGGGATATCAAGGGTGAAGAAGATAAATCAGGAGAAGGGGAACAGTGTGAGGAGAATAATATCATAGAGAAACAGCAAATAATCTAAGGTAAAATCTTTCACCTGCATCACCAGGCCACGTGCAGAGCCAGAGCCCTGCAGGGGTTTCTGCTGGGATTTCTCAGAACCACTCAGAGTCGACACCCACATCCGCCGGATGAGGAGCAGGGCTGGGCGGGTGGTCAGCGGGATCCAGTCCCTGTACTCTGGGGACCCCAGCTGTTCCTGAGGGCATTCCGCGGGCAGGTTGGATGGGGCACGCCGCCAGACCCTGGGCGCCCGGCAGTCTCATGTGACTTCATGCCACACTTGTTTTCCATAAGGCAGTAAAAAATCTGGGCTGTCTTTACAGGGGACTCCCCATCTCGGTGCGTGTAGGAACATCATGTGACTGAGGGCACACGCACCTGCACATGAGTGCCACTCCATTTTACTGTGACCAGGGCCATGCCCAGGAGCTGCCAACACGAGAATGAATGCTTCCTCATCTGAGTGGTCTGAATCTCAAAGACTGCAGTGTCTGCCCCAACTCTGCACTGTGTTCCACTGGCCTAGTAACCTACTGGGAACAGCACCATCAGCAGCAGGTGTTGCTGGGAAGCCCCCAGGTGGAACGACACCTACCCAATTTACCATGAGGGGATGGCTCTGCCCCTCTGTGGTGGAGGGCATGCTAGAAGAGGTGCTGGGATCCAGACAGGTGAGCAGGGCCAGGATCCACGGCACAGCCCCCAACCCTGGAGGCCCCTGGGCCCACTCCTTTGCTATGTGCTTCCACTGGGTCCTAAGGGCTGTCCAGCTCAACACTGCCCACTGCTTGGACCAGAACCATCTGGTAATCCACGTAGGGGTGAGCCAATGGGAGGAAGGTGACACTCCTTGCCCTGCATTTCTGAGCATCCCTTTAAAGGGCATCTGGGGGGCAGGCTCTGGTTGACCGCTGGGAAGAGCGGGGCACAGGGCAGCTGAGTACTCGCAGGCATTTGCTTGCATGGCAGGGTGACAACTGGACTTACTTTTCTGTGTGAGATTTCCCCTTTAAGGTCATGCCACCTCCTACCTGGCCCTTGATAGAGGTGACGACCCCACCACAGCCAAGGGGCAAGGAACTATCTGCTGTTTGTCTGAAGTGAGTGCCTCTGTGGCGGTGGCACTGTTAGCAAGGTGGGGCACAGCGTGTCCAGGCCCCACCGTGGGTCACGTGCAGCAATTGGCGGCACACACAGCGACAGATGGCAGCGACAGGGGAGGGGACGGGAGATGCTGGTGGCGTGGGGAGGAGAGGCACAGAGCAGTCTGCTGTCCAGAGTGACAGCCTGCATATGGGTAAACTACGAGATAATTAATTTTTAGGGGGAATAAAAGGAAGCAGAGCTCACTGCTGCTGTCCTCCCGTTCCAGCCCATGCACGTCTCACGCGGGTCTCTTTGCATCCTCAGCAAGAGATGATGATTCTGTATGAAGGCCTGGTTACCCTGTGCATTATGTACAGCTGTGAAGCCCTTTATCTGCTGATGGACCCCATTGTTGCTGGCTGGCGTTTGGCTCTCGTGTAAGTGAGCAATTTCAAAAAATAAAAAAATATATAAATAAAGAGAGTGTGTGGGACGTGCTCGCCGAGTTTACCGGCGTGAGCCAGCTGGAGGCTGCGGCACATGAAAGATGCACCGCAACAAACAAAGCCGCAGATCTGGGCAGGCGCGTTAACCCGGCCCAGCAGGGAGACAGCAGACAGAGGAAACCTTGAAGGTGGAACCACTTCAAACGGTGCAGAGAACCTCCCCGTGGGGGAGGGGGAGGCCGCCCGCACACTCTTCCAGTGCCTGAAGTCCCACCAGACAAAGTTGCAAGACTCAGGATGCGCTGGCAGCAGAGCCGCAGATGGCTGGGACAACTGAGCGCCCTGGGCTGCTGGCCACGTTACTAAGCAGCCATGGCCAGGGCAGCCACACTCTTGGGGACAGTGGTGTCACTGCATGAGGATCCATGGTGAGAGCCCAGTCTGCGCTCTGTGGGGCACACAGGTGTGCTTTACCACACACCCAGGACAAGTGAGTCCCCTTCCTGACCCATAACGGGCCTCGCCCCTGCCTGCATGGCTGGCTACTGGGTGATGTGGGCATGAGAGAGCCCCTTGCTCTGGGCCCACAGGAGCTAACGGGGATCCTTCTGCTGTCTGGAAAGTACCACATGGCCCAGCTGCCCGTCTGCCCTGGAGGGCGCCCCTTTTCGGGGCATACAGAGGCCAAAGAGCCCCAGCCACTCACTCGTGATTCTCGGTGGTGGGTTCTGGCTGGAGAAGCACCGAGTGCTCTCAGGCTACAGAGGCCTGAGGGACACCTGCACTGCACTGGTGTGCCACGAGGGGCGCCATCGCTGCTGACACCTGTCTGCCCATCCTGACAGCAACATGGGGCTCGGCACCTGGCCCAGAGGGGTCTCCTCATGTGCTACTTGGATGCAAGAAGTAAGGAGTGCATGGGAGAAGCCGAGGCCATGGTGCTCACAGCAGGTTGGCCCTGGGGAGGCTCTCATGAAGGTGTCCTCCCCGAACCTCCGTGTTCTATGCTCACTGTCACCACACAGTGCACTCTTGCTCAGTCAAGCATACTCTTTCTGTGATAAGCACTACCTGTGCTGACATGGTGCCTGACAGTCAGGTCTCAGGGCTCGGTAACCATATGGCTAAGAAGGAGGTATTTCCAAGTTCAAGACAAGCAAAGGAGACACCTGACCTGAGGCTGAACCTGCAGTGGAGGGAGGATGTCACATGTGACATCACGAGGTGGCAGACAAGGGGAACACCATGGCGTGGGACAGGAAAGCTCGTGAGGGTGTTACGCCAGTGAACGCCGATCCCGTGCCACGGTCACGTGAGGGAGTGCCACTGTGGGGTGTTTTGGGTGAAGGGCCATGGCTGTGTGTGCGTGGAGAAAGGGCGGCGGGCGTTAACAACAGGAGATCTGGGTGAGGGGCGTGTGGGGGTTCTTTGTATTGTTAGTTTTGCAACTTTTCTATGAGTTTAAAATTACTTCCAATAAATAATAATAATAATAATAATAATAATAATAATAATAATAAACCACTTGAAACAAATCATCTTCCGCCATCCTGACGTTTGAACATTAAAAAGTCAGTGCTTACCAGTCTGGGCTGCACTAAGTGAGAATTTATAACGTATCAGAAGGACTGTGCTTGGCAATTCCCTTTTTCAGAGACAGTACCAACACTTCTCAGCAGCACATTCACAATCCACATCAGAACCGGGCGGACTGCAGCCTTGTGCAGCATCAGAGGCCACCCTCCACCAACAGTCACCACGTACGTGGCAGCTTCCTCCTTTGCTTATTAGTAATCACAGTCCCCAACGAGGCCACAAGTTAGTTCCCGTTTCCTCTGAGACGTGTCACTGAATTTGACAGAAACGTGTTTTCTTCAGGACGGCCTGGGCCCCGCAGTTTTCATGCCTTCAGGCCTAACCCTGCCCTGGTCGCATTCTGCTCCTGCTGGTGGTGCTGATGGGGTCTCGGGAAGGCCCAGGCACGGAAGCGAGGGCCCTGATCTGCTCGGAGCTGAGGCCGCATCTCAGGAAGCAGAGAGCCCAGGTGGAAGGTTCCACGTAGGTCACTGCCCGTGTCCTGCTCCGTTCTCACTCTACAAAGTGCCGGGGTGGAGGGAGAGTGAAATGTATCTCTGAGGCCCCCATTTTTAAAGGATAGAGGAAGTATGACAAACACCACCAAGACACAAGAGGGAGGTGCCGCCACTCTATCCATGGGTGAGACCACAAGGCCCAGTTTCTGGGCTGCAGTCCTCATAGGTAACATGCTTGAGACTAAATGTCCTACTATACTGGAGGTGGGGTCAGGCAACAAGTGCCATGGCGGCGGGAGCTCCTTCAAGCAAGACCACAGGACAGAGAAGCAGCTCCCTGCAGCTGGCACTTAACCAGGGGTCCCTCCTGTGGTCCTGGTCACCCCGGGGGTTGTCTCTGCCTCGCTCAGCCTTACTGGCACAGAACCAAACACTAGGTCCAGATACACCATAATCCCACGTGTGGGACAACAGGCCCCCTGGTGTCTCTTCGCATGGAGTGGTCCTCAGCCTCCATTCGGCCATTGAAGCAGTTCCAGTCTGGTCTGTCACACTGTTCCCTTCATTGAGTTGGAAGCCTTGTTCTAGAACAGACTGTCACAAGCGCTAAATCTCCTTTCACATTTAGACAGTCAGGGTGCGTCTGTACGGGGCTCACTGTGCAGGGAGGAAGAGACCCCCGTTCCCCTACGCCCCCTCCAGCCTCCACGGCCCGTCAGGCCCCCAGGCCATGGCGCCCACGCCCCCAGAGCCCCCAGCCTGTGGAACGAGTGCTGCCTTCTCCCTGATTGTCAAGACGCTCCAGGCTGGGGCTGCCAGCTTTCTATTTTAAGCACCTTTCAGCGCACAACTGTCTATAGACTGAAACAATCAAAGATGGGAGAGGAGGAGCTGTCAGATGGCCCACTGCTTGTCACTGCAGGTGTGAAGTAGTTAAAATTGTATTGTGATTTAAAGAGGGAGATGCTCCCCACCCCCGTTCTGTCTGGCAGCACCTCTGCTACTTCCAGCAGAGCAGGCGCGCATGGAGGCCAAGCCATCAGATGACCGGCACCTAGCAGAGGCGGCACAGTCGCGGATGCTGCTGCCTGTGCCACTAGCGTCTGATGGACCCCCCCACCTCCACTGTTCCTCTCTCTGCTGGGTACCTCCTGATGGAGCAGTGCCCCTAAAACCCGCACCCTGGCTTGCACTCTCAGCTGGCTGTCCCTGACCAGGCATATAGGCTGAGCATCCGGCGGGGAAGCGGCCATCAAATACAGGGAGGGCTGGTGACTGACCTGGGGGTAAGCAGGAATCTACAAGGAGGCAGGGGGGCAGGGTGTGGTGCAGGGCACAGGCTGAGAGCCAGAGAAGAACCCCAAGGTGTGGGTGTGGCTGAAGGCTCTGGACCAGCAGGGGAGAGACAAGAGCCCAGGCAGACGGTGGTCAGGGAGTGACAGCAATGGCTCAGGACCCTCAGGGTGGCATGGAAGCTGCCCATAGGCTGCAGAGGAGCAAGGCCGTATCTGGAGGCCATCACATCTGGAAGGGGAGGCTGAGAGAGTAACAAACCAGCGAGGGCCCTCCATGTGGGTGGCTAGAAGGCTTTCTTGGGTAAATAGAATACCTACTTCTTGATGCCATTCTGAAAATTTTCATAAAATTACACTTAAAAGCACCCAAGTTCCACCTATCTGCTCGCAGAAAAAACGTTCAACAAAAATCCGCTCAATCCTCTCATTTCAGGCATGGAAACTGCGGCCCACAGCGGGTGGCCTGTCCTCAGGCCCTCCTAGCGCAGGTGAGTGCAGAGCAGGGAGACTCACCAGGGCAGCCGTGCTCATACAGCAGGAAAAGCTGGAATGAGGACTCACTACTCTCATCTTTTGAAACCTCGGGGTATCAGAAATCCAATCAGTCACACGTGATGTGTAATACGGACATCAGCCATAGAGAGAATAATTTCCTTTTAAATCAGAATTCCATTTCCTGCTAATCCCTAAACCTTTCTGTGATTCCCCTTCATTTATGATCAGCACATTTGTAGCTATTAAAATCTTCACTGACATAAGATAACAATGTTCTTTTCTTCTTCTTCACCCTTGCGAATTTTAGACTAATATAGAAACTAAGAGAAAGAGCTCCCAATGATTTCAGTAGAAGTGGGTAACCTTAATTCTAAGGGCATTGTGAATTGGCCTAAAGGGCTTCAGCTGGAGCGGCCACACCTGCCCTGGGAGCTTGCGTTGGCATCCACTCTGAGTGGGCGCCAGGGTGCTGCCAGCACAGAATTTTTAACCAGATCTCACCTACAACAACTTCTGTTTGAACTTGGGCTGTCCTCGTCCAAGGCTGTCATGACCCACCTCAAAGCAACCCCAATGGACGGAGCCTGGGGAGGAGCCAGGCAGAGCGCTGGAGGTCGGGGCACTGCTGGGCCGTGGTTGCCCTCTTAGACTGTCTACGCGGCGGGCAGTGCCTGGAAACACTGGTGGGCACCCTCGGTAAATGCCAGCCAGCATCTCCATTGTCCAGGAGGGCTGTCCCTGAGCAGTGGGGACTCTACTTCTAAAGCAGAGACCCTCAAGCTCGGTGACTGGCCTGCTGGGCAGTCATGACCGTGAGACACTCACATGTTGCCAGCTGAGAACAGAGTGACTCACCCTGGTGTCCTTCTCGTTTCCTTCTACATGGAGGACGTAGGGGCATCCCTCCTTCTGCGTGTTTTCTGTGACAATGCGCACCTCGACACCTGGCAGTGGGGTCCCCACAGAACCTGCCGGAAGAGAAGCATGAGACACAGGAGATGGGGTCAGAGGGGTTCCGAAGGTGAGGATCACATGCCTGAGGTGTTCAGATTCCACCTGTGGTCCTGGTCATGCACAGAGGGGAGAAGACCCGAGCACCAGGAGCACGGGGCCTCACGCGGAGCAGCGGGTGCCCACCAGCTGCAGAAGCAGCAGTGGGCGCCACCAGTGTGTGAGGCCTGGCTCCTAATGCTCCAGACAGCCTTCAGGTCATCTCGGGAAGGCCTTCCGGCACCCAGGGCAGGACGCTGCGACGGCTTCCACTTGTGCCCCAGCACCTGGCTCGGTAATAACGGCACTGAAGTACTCCTGTCCAGAGAAGTCCCAAGAGGCACTGATGCAGGAAGATGGACAGTGAGCAGGGATCCTCATGCCAAGGGGATAATATCACTGGCATTCTGGTTCACTTATTAGATACCCATGGTTTGTTCAGTGTCTTCATCTCACCTGAAGCCTCCAGCGTGGTCAGCCAGCTTACAATCAAACTCTGAATCTATAAAGGTAAGGCAGGTGGCCAGGACGTGTCCCACCGCCACTGTAATAAATGACTAAGGCGGGACAGAGATTCCAAGATCAAATGCTCAGCATCTATGAGAATTCACTTCCAGGTTTCAGGCCCTTTATTTTTACTGCTGGAATCAATGAGGATTTGTCAGAGGATAAATGTCCCAGGCAGCCGGGTCAGCAAACTCTCTGAAATCACTCAGTGTCCTTGATTCAAGCCCTTCGCAAGTCTGTTATGTCAGTCTCGTTTTGCTACAGCAGTGCTGACCTGAGGTCCTAGGGGGCAAGGCCTGGGCCCCATCACCCTGGTGAGCTCTCAGCTGTTCCATGTCCTGGAGGCCTTGCTCCTCAACTCTGGTCAGAAATCTGTGTCCCTGTCCAGGCAGCAAGCAGACAGACCAGCATCCTCCCATTTCTTTATTTTAAAAATTACTGAAATCTATATAAGATACAATTGATCCTTATAAAGTGGCAATTTGGTGGCATTTAGCACATTCACAGTTGTGCCATCATCACCACCATCTAGTTACAGAACTTGTCATCACCCCAGAAGGCAGCCTGTGCCCATCAGCAGTCACTCCCCACCCCCTGCACCCCAGCAACCACTAATCCAATGTCTGTCTCTACAGCTTTGCCTGCTCTGAACATTTCATATAAAAAAGAATCGTATGACATATGTCCTCCCATCTCTCCTTGGTGGCATATCTACTTGGAACCGTGGCCACACAGGCTCCAGGACACTCAGGACGTGAGACAGCCTGGAAGCAGGGGCATTTCATCTCCAGTGTGGAGACAAGACATGGGGACCAGAGACAAGAGCCAGCCTGTGAATGTGGGGACGGATCCAAGCCCAGCTCGCTCTGATCTTGAAAGCCTTGGCCTGACCCTGGGCGCAGTCAAGACCAACTGCCATTCTGCACACTTTAAATTCAGTTTCCAGTTGACCTCAAGGGCATTATCTGCTCTAGATTAAATGACCCCTTTCTCTGTGGATCTCTGTTTCCACTGACAAGTTGAACTCCTATCATCTGCACTGCTCCCTCCTGGACCTCATGGTCTGATGAGGACTGACAGATACACCAGCGGAGTGGCTCAGGCGGGGCCATAGCCCTGGCTGCTGGGATGCCCACCAAAGCTGGGGGTCCAAGTTCTCCAGATGCTCCCAACTGCTTGTGTTTTACGGTCAAACTTCAGTAGGCTGACCTTGGCTTCAGCCCTTACTAACTGAAATGTTGGTCATCATTTACAATAAGTGTGTGTGTGTGTGTGTGTGTGTGTGTGTGTGTGTGTGTGTGTGTGTGTAAAAGCCACGGGACAAAGGGCTTACGGAGGAATTGGGCAGATAATGTGCAGAAGAGAAAGGCCGTGTGTGAAAGGCAGGGCTGAAGCCACACAGGAGGACGCTCAGACAGGCCACGTTGGCCAGGTGCCCCTGGCACTGCCACAGGCCCTGTGGAGCTGAAAACGCTCCCATAATCTGTATTAATAAGATGTTTCTTGCTGCTTGAACAAGGGTGATGCAGTGCTGGGCAGGGTGATTAGCCTGAATAATGAGAAAACATCAAATACTGGAAATTGATTTATTACCCTCGGAGACTGGTCAGATATGATTTCTTCAAGTACCTGCCAGAGATAAAGAGTTCCATGAACACACCTTAAACAATCAGGCAGAATGTGATTACTGCATCAGGAGGCACTTCATCAACTTAAGTACAGAATCTTAAGCAGGACCAACCACCTCACTCAGAAATAAAAGCCTGCTTGATCCTTTTCCCTTCCTTCAGAGGAACTGTCTTAGCAGCAGGGTGATGCCCACTCAGGCCTGACTGAGCGCTCTCAGACAGCGCCGCCTCCTCAAGTGTGAGCCCTGCGCTCACCGCCCCAGGAGGAAGGACGCTGAGACTCCTTCCAGGCCCGGGGACCACAGGGGGATGCTTGTGGACAAGGGAGCCCTCCTGGGTCTGCCCACAGGGCAGGGGAGGCACATGGCCACCCCATGCTGCGCCTGGTCAATTGCAGTAGCTATGGGAGGCACCTGTGGAGAAGGTTAAGGGCTTGGTCCCACCTTCAGTGGGTTACTTCAGTGACTGCCAGTTACAAGTGGTGTTGCCCACAGCTTGTGTCTGACGTGGTTACAAATCAGGGGTTACCACAATCCCCTCCAGGGGTTCAATAATTTGCTAGGGCAGCTCATGGAACCCAGGAAAACAGTTTACTTACTAGAAGGCCAGTTTGTTATAAAGGATTCAACCTCAAAAAAAAAACAGATGGAAGAATGCCTACGGCAGGTATGGGGGAAGGAGCTCCGAGCTTTCATGCTTCCCAGGCGAGCCACCCTCCCAGCACCTCCACGTATTCACCAGAGGTGGCATAATGGTATGCAGCAGGAACCACTGATTAAATCACTGACCACTGGTGATGAATTCCACCTCCAGCCCTTCTCCTCTCCCAGGTGGTCAGGGTGGGGCTCAATTCTAACCCTTCAATCACCTAGTTTCATTCCCCTGACAACCAGCCCCCATCCTTAGGGGTTTTCCAAAAGTTATCTCATTAACACAAACTCAGGTGTGGTGGCAAGGGACTTGTTATGACCTAGGAAATTCCAAGGGTTTTAGGAGCTCTGTGCCAGAAATGGGGACAAAGATCAAAGATATGTTTCTTAACAGAGAGGGACCTATGACCTTCCTTCTCAAAACGCCCGCTTCCCTACCACTGCACTCCACCTTTCACCTTTCAATCCACTCATTTCTCTTTCGAATATTTTTTTTTTAAAGGAAGAAACCTCCCTCCACACTCTCTTCCTGCTCCTCTCTGCTCAGTTCAGTAAGGCCTCTTCTGCCCTCTCCAAGTAAAAGTTACTAACTGTTAAGAAGATCTATAATGAAAGTGCTGACAGAATCTTCATTAATCATGGCATCACAAACACAACAATAAATTCTCAAAGCAGAGACAATAACTTGAGTTTTACAGCCCTGTTGATGGCGTTAAAGTGAGGTCCACGCAGATAAGAGACTGAAGCAGGTGGTGGGGCAGCCACAAAGCCCCAGAAACCCCCCACCCCACCCCACCCCACCCCATTCCCAAGCTGGTCCTGGCAGTGCAGGATCAACTGGGTAGGGGCCACCCTCCTAGCACCGCGGGGACAGCGCCCCCTCCTAGAGCCAGCCTCCTAGCGTCCATCTGGGCAGCAGCACTGGCCGCAGTCAGAGGCGGCGTGTCATTCTTCCACCTCTAAAACAGTTGTCAGCTCTTCCCAGATAACTTTAATTGGCCTGCAGCTCTGTCCAGCATCTGGGGAGCGAGGCTGCTCTGCAGCTGGTCCCAAGAGAATGGAAACAGGCCGATAAGGTCCTGGAGCTCCTGTCAATGCTCCACGGAGTCCCACTGCAGGAGCCATTAGCGCCACTGATCTCAACCTCCAATTAGATCGTCATTAGGTCCAGCAGCGCTCAGCCATGAATTATTCATCTCCCTTCACTGTAACCGCAAGGGACACAGGGAATGAACAATCGGATTCAACCCAGAGCTTAACACACAGCAAACATCTACCTTCACGCAGTGAGTCTCTCTTTTGAGACTGACCCTGCCCTTCTGTGCACCCCCCTCAGGTTTTCAGAACCTTTAAATGGATCCTGGTGGTTGTTAGGGTTACCATAGGAGCAATGTTCAGAGGCTGTGCAGGCAGCAGGAAGGAAGGGGACTCCAGAAACGACCCCCACAAGGCCAGGAAGGGTGGTATGGCTGTGTCCCCAGTGAGAAGGGGTCACAGGCTGGGGCTCCAACACGAGTCCACAGCCTCCGGCTGAAATTAATCCAGGGAAGGGGCACGAGGGCTGCTTCTGCAGAAGAGGGAACTAGGAGGTTGAATTCCAAGCCAGCTTCCTACGTGCTCCAAGACACAGATCTCAGGCAGACGTAAATCAACGACACAGCAATCTCTCTGGAAGACTTGAGATTCCACTAGGACCATCCCTGCAGCTAAGCCCACGGCAAATGAAACACAGGTTGTGCTTTACACGAGTTAAAAACCAGCCTGCACCTATTCTTCTTGCATCTCACTGAAGTTCAAGATAAACTCACCATTGTTCTTCTATCTTCCTTTCCCCCCATACCAGTGAACTTTCCATGGAAGAAGAAAACACGTATAAACTCTAGCCTGGGGGATAGAAGGGGTCTCTCTTCCACTAGCGATTAGAGACCGCCACTCTGCCTATGGATGGCCTTTGTTTCCTTACTTACTCTCTGCTAAATATGCTTACTTTTCCTTTAAACTCTATATAGGCTCATGTTTGAATTCTTTCCAATGTGGAGCTAAGGACCCCTTTTTCTCTGTAACAAAAATGAGACCCAGCCCAGGAGTCGAGGTGCAAGACCTAAAGGTGCAAAAAACCCCTCCTCAACCTGATTTCTCCAGAAATGATGCTCAGAGATTGTATTTTAGGGATTTTCATGTAGCACTCTTGAATTTCATGTTGAGGGTTCCTTTGTTTACTTTTTTTCCAAACCAAAGAACTGGCACTGCACTCAACTCTTACAGGCAAGCTTTACAGACAAGAAAAAAAATCACAGATATCTGATTCCAGTGCACAGAGGAGAAACTACACCCAGTCCGCGTCCTGAGGTTCTACACACTATCTGTGAGGCCTGAATAAGAGCTGTTGCTATAATTTAAGATTCAGGAATTTCTGCCCAATAAACCTTGGGATTCGGGGTCTTTGGGTTCTGTCCACTCAGAGGGAACTAGAGAAGGCCAGGCCAGTCAGGGACCCTCTAGGTGTACCCCTCTCCAGGGTGGCTGCTTCCCCACCATCCTACGGTGAGCCCCTAGCTGGGCCTCCGGGCCTCTGGCCTGTACTTTAACTGCCTGCCTGCAGATAGTCCCCGAGTCTCCTTCCTGCAAGATGGTCCCTGCACTGCCCTTTGCTCGCTCCATCCTGTTCTGGCTCCTGGTCTTGGCTTCTCAGCCTTGTGTTTGATCTTGTTATTAAAGCCAGAAGGTTTCCTGTCCATTTTTTTTTGCCCCCTCTCTCCTCCTTCAAATGGGGCTATCTGCTGTGCCTCTGTGCTCCACCAACGTGGGCATCCTTGCCTGATGGTGTGAACGTCTGCTCAATCATAGACCCGCTCCGTGGCCTTGGGCAGGTCACATGATTTCTTGAAACCTGTCTTGTTCATCAGTAGGTAAGGTCACCCCTATATAAGGGGCTGTGCTGAAGAGAGTTTGGCACTTCTTAGAAAATTGAGTACAGACCACCTTCTAACCCAACAATCCCACTCCGAGGTGTTTATCCAGGAGACGTAAAGACAGATAGATGCTCACATAAAAACCTGCACACCCACGTTTATAACAACTCTGCTGGTAACTGTCCAGAGCTAGACACTACCCAACATCCTTCGGCTGGTGAACAGGTAAAAAAAACAGCGGCCTGTCCACACCACGAATCCTATGTGGCAATGGAAAGAGATACGTGATGACACGGATGGCCTCATACGTGTCCTGCTAAATGAGAGAAGCCAGCCTCAAAAGGTTATGTCCTATAGGATTCATTTATATTACGTTCTTTTTTTTTTTTTTTCTAATTGGGGAATTGGGGGAGGGGAACAGTTTTGGGAACAGCCAAGTTGTTGTTCTTCAGTCTTTGTTGTGGAGGGCGCCAGTCACCATCTGGCTTCCTGTTGGCAGCACGTGGCCTCTAAGCTCAAGGTGCTGGGTTCAATCTTAGTTGCAGGTGGGCATAGCCACCATCCCATGTGGGAGTCGAACCAGCAGACTTGTTGTTAAAGAGTGCGTGCTCTATCCATTGAGCCATCCGGGCAGCAGCTCAGCTCAAGGTGCCAAGTTCAGTCTTAGTTGCTGGAGGGTGTAGCCCACCATCGAACAGGCNAAGGACAGCAACTTGTCTGTTCCCCTTCCCCCAATTCCCCAGCACTGTTCCCATCCCCCCAATTCCCCAATAAAAATCTTAAAAAATAAAAAAAGTAAAACGACAAACCAGAGACTGGGGGAAGAAATTCACAATACAGATTTTCTGACCAAGGTCTTTTATTCTGAATATATAAAGAAAGCCTACAGATTAATAATAAAAAGACAAACAATCCAATTTAAAAATGGACAAAAGACTTGAAGAGGCATTTCATAGAAGGGCATCTTTGAATGACCAATAAGCATATGAAAAAGTGCTCAACATCATTATTCATTAGAGACATGCAAATTTTAACAGGGAGGCAGAGTTACACATCTACCAGGATGACTGAAATTTTAAAACCTGACATCACCCCCTGTTGGCTAGGGCACGGAGCACTGCTGCTGTCGCCCTGCTGACAGGAGCACAGAATGTACAACCGCTTTGGAAATGGCTTGGTAGTTTCTTCTAAAGTTACATGCAGGGCCCTACGACCCAGTAATTCTATCCCTGGGTATTTGCCCCAAATAAATGAAAACATACATGTGCAAAAAAGACTGACATGAGAATGTTCCCGGCAGCTTTATTTATAAAGCCAAACACAGAAACTGCCCAAATGTCCATCAACAGGAGAAGGAATGAACAACAGTGGGAACCTTGGTGATAAAAAGGAACTAAGCACTGACACATGCAATATGGATAAATCTCAAAGAAATATTATGCTCCACAAAAGAAGCGAGACACAGAAGAGTACAAATGCTATGGTCCATTATACGCAAAGTTCAAGAGCAGGCACACTAATTTACAGCAGTAAAAATCAGGAGGGGCGGCTGCCGCTAGCAGGGTGACTGGGAGGAGGCATGGGGGAACCTCTGGCGTGTGGGGATGTTCTATATCCCGACCTGAGCATGCGTTACACAGGTGTATCCATCAAAACCTACTAAACCACACACTTAGATCTGTACATTTCACTTCATGCGCACTACACCTCAGTAAAAGGAAATGAAAACACACCCACCTGAGTGGCTAGAACGGACAAGGCTGACAATACTACGTGTGGGTAGGATGTGGAGTAATGAGAGTGCTCTGACAGTGCTAGTAAAAGTATAAACCGTGCAACTACTTTGGAGAAACTTTTGGCTGTTCAACCAAATATACGCCAAGCCCAGCTAGTATCTAGCAGTGTAGGCGTAGATCCAACAGAAACGTCTACAGCAGCGGTTCTCAACTTGTGGGTCATGACCCCTTTGGGGGTCGAACGACCCTTCCACAGGGGTCGCCGGGTACTCGTATGCGGGCGTATTTGAATGTGGGCCTGGAGACGGATAGAGGAGTGGTGTCTCGGTTCCTAAGACCATCGAAAATATGTGTTTCCCGATGGTCTTAGGCGACCCCTGTGAAAGGTTGAGAACCGCTGGTCTACAGGAAGATCTGCATGAGAACGCTTATAGCAGCTTTATTTCTTTTTTCTTTTTTTTTTTTTTAAGATTTTTTATTGGGGAATTGGGGGGATGGGAACAGTGCTGGGGAATTGGGGAAAGGGGAANTCGGCTGGCCCCTATGTGACACTCTTGAAAGAGCACAATTACAGGAAAAGAAAAACAGGTAAGTACCGACCTGGCCCTGGGATGGAAGAGGTGCTGACCACACAAAAAGGGAAAGGTTTTGAGGCAATGCAACCCTTCTATGTCTGGAGTGTGATGGGAGCTCCCCAACTGCTCACAGAACTGAATGTGAGAAGGGTAAATTTCACTGTATGGGAAAGATAAGTGGATGTACAGCTATCATTGTAAAGGTAGGATTGCTTTACTTTTACTTCTAAAGAGATATTGCTTGCGTTTTGGACATAATGGAGAGGAGTTCTCATGAGGACTAGAAGAGGGCCAAGAACAGAACAGAATACAATACAACACAACTCAACCCCATCTCGGGCCTTGGGCTCTGCTTGCAGATTCCCTGTTAAGGACCCAGGAGGTGAAGGCCTGTTTAAATACAAGTCAGAGTGGAACATCTTAGAGAAGGCTGGACAGGGAGACCAAAGGACAAAAACCTGTCTAGAGCAGCGGACCATCCAGACGTATGCAGGTCACTGAGCACAGGCACTGGATTTTCTCCCCCCTCCCCCCCACACCTGTCATCTCTCCTGCTGCCACTGGCCTTGTGTGGCTCCGGGCACCTGGATGGGAGGCTCTAGCCAGCAGCCGATTTGGCCAGCAGCCCATTTGGCCAGCACCCGGAGAAGGTTCTCCTGGCCCAGCAGGGTAGCATCCTCCACAGACTGGCCCACCTGAGGGGCGCAGAGCAGTGGGGAGGCCACAGCTGGAGGGCAGTGCGCATACCTGGCAGGCGAGCTGCGGGGGTCAGCGGGTTGGACAGAGCCATGCCGATCTCGGTCATCCCGTACCTCTCCAGAAGAGTGTGGCCTGTGATGTTCTTCCACTTCTCCAGCACAGGCAGGGGCAGGGCGGCTGATCCCGAAACCATCAACCTACCCGGCAAATCGGAGGCAACCTTAGCTTCTGCAATGATGCTATTCTTCAGTGCAATAAAAAACAATGTAATACATTCTTCACTCCACACCACTATTTTAAAATTCATGATTCAAACTGTAGTTGGGACTAAAATTTAACTTTGTTCTTTGAAAAGAATTTGTTGGGTATATTTTAGGATGCAAACAGGTCTTTAAAAGGAATGAGTAATCAAGGTAAAAAAAAATAATTTTAGGGTCTTTGGTGGCATTCTTTGCAAATAATTAACATGCTGTTCACAACAACCCTAAATAACAGCAATAAGAAGATGATTACAATAGAATTTAGTTCATGGATAAAATGCTACCAGGTCTGAGGAGTAGGATTAGCAGACGAGAGGAGACAGCCCACAGCTGAGGGACATACGCAGTTTTATGCTAACAAGCTCACAATGGTGACAATGACATTTATGTAACATCTGAGAGCTTCTAACTGCTCTGGCGTACACCATGTCACTTAAGCATATGTGTAGAAAGGAAGAAGCTTTGGGTTCTAGCTCTAGCTGAAGAAGTAACAATCACTGTTTCTTTACAAGGGTGCACACCTCACAAGGACCTGCCTTGCCACGAGCCAAAATTCGTGAGGTCTCAGGACCTCTGTCACCCAGGAATCCAGGAAACCCTGATTTCTCCCTCTATTTGGTATCATTCCTGCCCAGGGTTCTGTAGGGTTGGGTAGAATGTGCTCCTAATCCTATTTTCATATTGGTGGCTGAGAACGAGACACCTCCATCAACAGCTGCCCAGCCCCACAATGCCATGTGAGAGGGTGGGCTGGTAGGTGGCGGGCGGCAAGCAACATCAGACAAGGGCTGTAGTTCCATCAAAACATCTTTACAGAAGAGGAGCAAAGAAATGGTGGGAGCAAAATCATAACAACACCAAATATTGGTCTTGGGTAATCCAGAATTCTCCCTGGGAAACACAGTGCCCTTCCTGTGTTCTCCCGAAGGAGTAGGAACCAGAGGCATGGAGCGACACGGAGGCCACAGGGACACACACACAAATACATTTAGAATTTTAAATTCATGTTTGTGTAGCAGCTCACTCACCGCGGTGTTAAAGAGTTGTGCTTTCCACAGGCATAGCTCCTTGTGTCTCTCTGGTGACACGTGTCTGTTGGGCCTGTGAAACTCACCAAGCTACCCACCTTAGGTGTGAGCGCTAAAGGTCACACTTCAGGAACAAGCAGGGAAAGGAGCCTGCCATGTCTACAGGTTCCTGCGAGAGTGCAGAACACACTGCACACCACTGAAGGACCCCAAAGACTCCGGCGTGCCTCTGTCAAGGGGGCTGTGATAGGGCCCCCAGCAGGGAGGACTCCAAGAGGGAGGACTGTGGAGGAGAGAAATGATACAGAGGGGGCAAGGGGGGCACATAGATGTGGGGTCAGAAAGGACGGGATGGAGACGGTCAGTCCTTCACTGTCCTTACCTTCATCCTCAGACTCTGCCATAGACAGACAAGACAGAGAGACTACAGACAGAGATATACATGTAGATAGCTCTAGAGCGGGACAGGACAGAGACACAGACATAAAATACAGACAGATCTACAGAAGATGCAGATATAAATATGTAGATGTATATTTTAAAGGAAATGGAAAACACTGCTTCCTAAAACTTAGCAGCACTGATTTATTGGAAATAACTTCTGTTTGCTGATCTTGAAGACTTTCTGAATGGGAAGATGGACTGTTTTCATTTACCTGATCTTTTCTTCACACACTGCACGCACGAAATCCTGGACATGAGGCTGGGTGAAATGCTTGTCATAATAATCCATCAACTTGGTGTATATTGTAGGCACTGCCATAAATACATTTATTTGTGGAGTTTCAGAACTTAAGAACTTTTCCCAAACCTAAAAAGAAAAAAAGCACAGAGCAAAAAGATGAGAAAACACACACACATGTACGGAGGCCTCCGGTTCCAGGAACAGTGTCCTTCAGGGAAGCCACTCCTTTTTGGAAGTATCAAAGGGTCCATGAGCTGCTCCCACCTAAAAGGGCATCTTGCTTTCAGAGGGTGACAACACCTCTGGCCATTCCCATGGAAGCTGCCCTGTGTCGGGAGACATCTGTGTCCAGGCTTAGGGGTGACCTGTGAGGAGAGAGAGGGTCCAGAAAGAAGTGCATGGACACAGTTCCAGCCTTGGATCTGCCATCAGAGGAGATGCTGGCACCTCAGGCTCTTCCAAGTGGCACCAGTGAGCCTGAGAGTCAGCACAGTGACTGGCACAGAGGGGCACGCAGCAGATGGTGAACAGATGACGTCTTCTGTTTATTGGAAAAAGTCAAGCAAGTTTTGTATTTTGCTCTGTAACAGATGTTTCTAGTTTTAATATAAAGATGTTTCAAGTTTCTCACCAGTTAAAGTGCTCATGTGTTATTGCTAATCTTCAGAAAAAGCTGGTATGTTATGCTCATTCTGTGGTTCTCTTCACAGCAGCATCGCTGTGTAAGTAAGCTGGTGGCCAGGATGAAGAGCGCACAGCTCACAGCGCAGGGTGCCCAGTACACTGAATGCAGACAGAGCTTGTCCCTAAAGCATTTGAAACTGGAAAAATGGAAACTAAGGCTATGATCCAACCTAACCCACCCCAATTTCTAATTGGATGGTAGCAATTAGCTCCTTACCTTAGCTGCTAGACAGAGGAAAGGATGCCTCTCCAGGAAAAAAATAATATTCTTTTAAAGACAATGACTGGCATCCCCCTCAAACTACAAAGCATGTAAGGAAATAGAAAAACGTGGCCCAGATTAAGAGGAAAAAAAAAAAGTCAACAGGAGCAGACCCTAAGAAGATCCAGACGTTGGAATTTTCAGACAAGAAATCTAAAATAATTACAATAAACAGACTAAGGAATTCAGAAGAAAAGATGAACAAAATGAGGGAAAATCAAGGATTTCATCAGAGAAGTGGAATTGCAAAAAGAACCATTACAATACTGGAAAATATACTACCTGAAATGAAGATAATATATTGGATAGACTTAACAGACTAGATGCAGCAGAAGAAAAGATAAAAGAAGTGAAAAACAAGTCAATGGAAATAATCTAAACTGAAGTCCAGACAGGAAAGAAAAGAAAAAAGAGTAGAGTGAGAGCAATGTGTCGGCCACATGAAACAATCTAACAGGCTCTAACTGGTGTCTTAGAAAAGGAAAAGAGAGGGAGCTAAGTAAATGGAGAGATACTCCATGTCCATGTATTTATGGGAAGACTCAATATTGCTAAGATGGCAAGTCTCTCCAAACTGAGCTACAGCTTCATAGCATTCCTGCCGCCCAAACCCCAGCAAGCTCTGTTTTGCAGAAATTGACAAGCTGAACCTACAATTTACATGGAAAGACAAAGGGCCCAAAGGAGACAAAAGAAACATGAAACGTAAGAATAAAGATGAAGGACTCATACCTCCCACTCCAAAACTTACTCTAAAGCAAAAGTGATCAACGCAGTGTGGACACAGAGATCAATGGAACAGATGAGGGTCCAGAAATAAGCCAATTGATTTTTGACAAAGGAGCCAAGTTATTTCAAGGGAAGAAAGAATAATCTTTTCAACAAACGGCTGAGACAAGCGAAATCAGCATACAAAAAGATTAATTTTAGACCTTGACCTCACCATACACAAAAAGTAACCCAAAGTGGGTCAGAGACCTAAATGTATGGCCTAAAACTATAAAACTTCTAGGGAAAAAAACACAGGAGAAAATCTTCATGACCTTTGGTTAGGCTAATTTTCTTAGATATGATACCAAAAGCACGATCTATGAAATTTAAGAAATTTATAAAATTTGATTTCATCGAAGTTAAATATATGTGTCTTTCAAAAGATACCATTAAGACAATGAAAAGACAAGCCAGACTAGGAGAAAATATTTGCAAACCATAAATCTGATAAAGGACTTGTGTCCAGAATCTATTAAGAAGCTGTAAAATTAACAATAAGAAGACAAATAACCCAATTTAAAATGGGTCAAAGAGCTGAATAGACAGTTCACCAAAGTAGATCTATGGATGCAAATAAGACCAGGAAAAATGCTCAACATCATTAGTCATTAGGGAAATGCAAATTAAAACCACGAGATACTTCATATCCACTATAATAATAATTTACAAAACAAATAAACAAGTGTTGGTGAGGATGTGGAAAAACTATATCTCTTATACACTGCTGGCGACAATGTAACAATACAGCACTTTGGAAAACTGTTTGGCAGTTTCTTAAAACATTAAACATAAACTTACCACACAACCCAGAAACTCTATTCCTACACATCTACTTAAGGTAAATGAAAATATGTCCACACAAGGATTTGTAAGCAAATGTTCATGGCGGCGATAGTCTTTTTTTTTTTTTTTTTTTTAGCTGAGCCATCCTGCTACCTGTTGGCAGCTCAGC
>NW_017731574.1:2042518-2046062 GCF_001890085.2 Hipposideros armiger
AAAATCATAGCTCGGGGGATCCCTCCCTAGGCCCTGCATTTCACTAGTGAAAACACTCCTACCTGCTTTGATGTGAGCTGTCACAGCAAGACCAGACAGCGGTTCCCAAATCAGACTCCAGGAAATCGGGGTCTTGCCCAACATTAGATGTGACGGTCTGGGCACCTGTTTTACTCACCATCGCCCCAATGTGACCTTGCTGTGCAGCCAGGACTGGCAACCTGGGGTCAGATCCCAACTGGCAGTACCGCCATGCCAAGCAAAAGCAAGGACAGGATTGACTGTAGGTGAGAAACTGCAACGAACACTTAACACGCTCAAAGCAATGACCCCCCTAGGATGAAACCATCACCCATTTTTTTGGTGATCCTAAACAACACACAGGAAGGGGTTCTTCTTCTGTTTTTAAGGTGCTCTGCCAAAATTTGGCAACAAGGAAGGACACTCCATATTGAAAAACCAAAGGTGGGAAAACATCTGCCCGTCTGACTCCTAAAGCTCGTGAGCACCCCCTGCCCTAGTAACTCTCACACTGTGCATCAGACCTACAGGGCCAGTGGAGCATATTGGTCTTTGCTTCCCTTCCCCAAACTCTGCCTGAAAACACGCCCTCACCTACTTCAACAAGATCGTTTCTCAGATCCCAGAACGAACTTCGTCTGGGGCCACAGGTCAGCCGGGGCAGCATGTCTAACTAACCTTATGAAATGGTGTCCTGGGCAGGGGTGCTGGTTCCCCCAGCCACCGGCATGGCTGAGCCCCTGAGAACAGTAGTCTTTGTGGAAGTGCCGGACCCCACGTGGCCAGGTCCCTGCAGCACTCTCCTACCTCGCCGGCTCACTACACTTGCCAATCCTAGCCTCTGCCCTTGGGCAGGTACCCAGCAGGTCAGCAGAGGAGTGAGCGCCAGCCTCATGGCCTGCCCTGATTTAGTGCCCTGCTCCTGAATCCCAAGGAAGTCGGCCAGCACGAAGTCATCTGAGATAAGAAATCGATTGAGACTCTGGACAGCTCATCAACAGCCAGACTTCATTCTTTGGGGGTGACGTTGGGCAGTTCACCCATCCATCTTCCTCCCATCCTCTGAGTCACTGTCACCTCATCAATCAGCCTCACAGGATGTGACAGCCTGTCACCCCCACTGTTAGCATGCATTTTGTTCAGCAGGCTGACTTGAAGACTCCAGGATCTAAGCCCATTTAAATACCACTGCAGGTTTCTGGTTACCCCATTCCACTGCTTTACACAAATTTCTTAAATACAAGCTTAAACAAAACCCCAATATTTAATGATGCTGAAAGTGGGATTTTACTAATACAAATTTCTTAATTCACAAAACTCTGAAACTCAGGGTTGCAATCTTTTATCAACCACCACATCAAATTTGTTTCAATATTCAGCTCTGCTGCAGTTTTGAGAAATCCCACGTCAGTGCCAAGAACNGAGCTCTTAACCAACCGAGCCACTTGGCCGGCCCCAGAATTATTCTTAATAGACAAAAACTGTAAGTGATCCAAATGCCCATCAAATGATAAATGGGTGAAAAAAATGTAGGACAGCCGTATATGTGGAATGCTATTTAGGAACAGACTACTCATATACACGGTATAACTTGGATGAAACTCAAAGATGTTTTGCAGAATGAAAGAAGCCAGACACAAAAGACTACATATTATATGATTCCATTTATATGCAAGGTTCAAAAAAGGAAAATCTACAGGGACAGAAGGCAGACAGTGGTTGCCAGGTGCTGGGCATGGAAGCAGAGATTGAGATAATGGTTGCACAACACTTTACATTTACTAAAAATCACTGAATCATTTACAATAGGTAAATTTTATGGTATATCAGTTACATCTTGATAGAGCTGTTTTTAAAAAAAGGGA
Organism: Hipposideros armiger; assembly: GCF_001890085.2. Classification (NCBI taxonomy): domain Eukaryota; kingdom Metazoa; phylum Chordata; class Mammalia; order Chiroptera; family Hipposideridae; genus Hipposideros; species Hipposideros armiger. The sequence continues at coordinate 2,044,405 of NW_017731574.1, forward strand.
GATGCAATAAGAACATTTTTAGTGAAATAGGCTGAGAGAGTTTGTCATCAGCAGAGCTACAAGAGCTGTCAGAAGTTCTTCAGGCTGAAGGGAAAAAACCCAAGAGGGAAGCGCAAACCTAAGGAACAAATAAACAGCACCAGAAAAGGAAATACACCGGTAATTGAAAAGACTGTTTAAAGCAACAATAATAGCAGTGTATCATGAAGCTGAAGGAAGGAAATAATAAAGCACAGGAGTTAATGGAATAGAAAGAACAAGTGCATTAGAGAAAATCAACAAAGTTGGTTCTTTAAAAAGATTAATAAAATTGATAAACCTCTAAAATAAGAATGATCAAGAAAAAAGAATGGAAACATAAACTACAATATCAGACATTTAAAGGAGACATCACTACAGATCCTAGAGACATTAAAAGGATAGTGAGAGAATTATACCAATAAATTTGACAATTTTGATAATTTCCTTTAAAAACAAAAAATTACCAAAACTGACACAAGAAACAAAAAAGAAAATGACATAAGCGTTATAAGATTATATTTAAAGATATTGACTCCTTAATTTAAAACCCTCCCAGAAAGGTCCAGTCTAAATGGCTTCAATGGTGAATTCTACCAAATACATGGGGAAAGAATAGCTGCAGCCTTACGCAAACGTTCCCAGAGACGGAAGAGGAGCGTGGCCAAACTCCTTTCAGAAGTGAGCATGACCCTGTACAGAAGCCTAGCAAGGATGCCATGGGAGAACTACAGACCTGTGTTCCTCATAACACAGATGAAAAATCCATAACAAAATGTTAGCAAATCAAGTGAGCAATCTATATCTATCTATCTATCTATCTATCTATCTATCTATCTATAAATAATGCATCATGACCAAGAATGTTTATTGAAGGGTCACAAGATTAGGAAATTAGAAACATTAAAATCTTTAATCAGTGTAACTAACCACATTAACAGAATAAAGGGGGGAATGCATAAATAATAAATAAATGAAGGGCGAAAACTCTATATTACCATCTCCAGAGATAAAGAAAAACCATTTGATATGATTAAACCCACTCTATAATAAAAACACACTAAGATACGGTATCTACAAAATACAGGTAACATCAGACTTCATAATAAAATATTAATGCTTTCCCCAAGACTGAGAATAAGTCAATGATGCCCACCATTACCACTTCCAAATCAGACTTATCAACATTAAAGATTCTCTTTATCGGAGCTTCCTTAGGATGTCCTAGGTTCAGGGATAAGGTGGCATGGAAGGGGCATGCTGTCAGTCTCCTGCTTGCTGCTTCTCTCCTCTGGCTCCAAAGGGCTGATCACAGCCCGATGACCTTAGACCTAAGCTGAAGAACACAGCAGCCACCAGCCACATGTGGCTGCAGAGCCCTGGAAATGTAGCCAGTCCAAATTGCATTGTGCTGTCAGTGTAAAACATATACTGAATTCCAAAGTCTTGTACAAAGAAAAAGAATGGTAAATATCTCATTAATCATTTTAAAATATTGATTACATGCTGAAATGATAATATTTTGGTTGTTTTAAATAAAATATATTATTAAAATTAATTTCACCTTTTTAAAATAAATAAATAAATAAAAATTCTCTTTATCAAAAGACACTGTTTAAAAAGTAAAACAACGGGGCCAG
>NW_017731574.1:2046772-2049844 GCF_001890085.2 Hipposideros armiger
ATCACCCCCTGTTGGCTAGGGCATGGAGCACTGCTGCTGTCGCCCTGCTGACAGGAGCACAGAATGGACGACCGCTTTGGAAATGGCTTGGTAGTTTCTTCTGAAGTTACATGCAGGGCCCTATGACCCAGTAATTCTATCCCTGGGTATTTGCCCCCAAATAAATGAAAACATACATGTGCAAAAAAGACTGACATGAGAATGTTCCCAGCAGCTTTATTTATAAAGCCAAACACAGAAACTGCCCAAATGTCCATCAACAGAAGGAATGAACAACAGTGGAAATCTTGGTGATAAAAAGGAACTAAGCACTGACACATGCAATATGGATAAATCTCAAAGAAATATTACGCTCCACAAAAGAAGCAAGACACAGAAGAGTACAAACGCTATGGTCCATTATACGCGAAGTTCAAGAGCAGGCACACTAACTTACAGCAGTAAAAATCAGGAGGGGCGGCTGCCGCTAGCAGGGTGACTGGGAGGAGGCATGGGGGAACCTCTGGCGTGTGGGGATGTTTTATATCCCGACCTGAGCATGCGTTACACAGGTGTATCCATCAAAACCTACTAAACCACACACTTAGATCTGTACATCTCACTTCATGTGCACTACACCTCAGTAAAAGGAAATGAAAACACACCCACCTGAGTGGCTAGAATGGACAAGGCTGACAATACTACGTGTGGGTAGGATGTGGAGTAATGAGAGCGCTCTGACAGTGCTAGTAAAAGTATAAACCGTGCAACTACTTTGGAGAAACTCTTGGCTGTTCAACCAAATATACGCCAAGCCTAGCTAATATCTAGCAGTGTAGGCGCAGATCCAACAGAAACGTCTACAGCAGCGGTTCTCAACCTGTGGGTCGCGACCCCTTTGGGGGTCGAACGACCCTTCCACAGGGGTCGCCGGGTACTCCTATGTGGGCGTATCTGCATGTGGGCCTGGAGATGGATAGAGGAGCGGTGTCTTAGTTCCTAAGACCATCGAAAATATGTGTTTCCCGATGGTCTTAGGCGACCCCTGTGAAAGGTTGAGAACTGCTGGTCTACAGGAAGATCTGCATGAGAACACTTATAGCAGCTTTATTTCTAATATCCTCAAGCTGGAAACAATCAAATGTCCTTCAGTAGCAGAATGGAGAAACTGTGGCCTTCCATACAATACAATATAACACAGCAATACAAAAAGGACAAATTGATCCAATGCAAGAATAAATTTTAAAAGAGTATGATAAACTAAAAAGCACAAAAGGACACATACTGTCAAGTCCATTTACATGAAGAACACATAAAACTAACCTATGCTGACAGAAGCCAGACTAGTGCTACCTCTCAGTGTGTGCGGATGTGGGGCATTGACGAGAAAGGGCACGAAAACATTTTGGGGCGATGTGCATGTTCTCTATCTTTAGCTGGGTGGTAATGGTTACACAGATGAATACATAGGTATAAATGCATGAGCCACATATTTAATTGACATGCATTGACTGTATACAAATCATACCTCAATTAAAATAAAAGAATCCATGGCAACAGTCCCCATTTTACAAACCCCAGTGAATTAATGGCTCTGGGTAGTAAGCATCAGTGAGTGCTGACATCACATACGGAGAGGCAACAAGGCATATGTGTCCCTGGTGGAGGAACAGAAAGACCACCTCTGAAGTCTCCTTCCTGCCACAACAACCCTGAATCTTATCACATCTCTAGATTGAATTACCAATTTCCAGTAAATACAGAGGATAGGGGCACATGGTAAACGACACTATAGGGACACAATCCACAAAACCAGACTGTGGGAAAGTCTACAGGATACACAGCCTGATTTCTCAAACAAACAAAAAAAATGCAAGGAAAAGACCGAGGGGAATCCTGCACATAAAGCAACACAGGCAGCGTTATCAACCAAACTCAAGGCAGGGACATCATTTAGATCCAATTCAAACAAACTTAAGAAATGAGGGGACGTTGACAGTGATGGTGCTGACGGTCATATGCAATATTAAGGGACTCCTGCTCATTACCTCACTGTGATGACTGTGCTGTCGTTAACTCTAAGAAAAATGCCTACCTTTTAGAGGAGATGCTGAAATGATATATTTGGGGTCTGGGGTTCATTTGAAAATAATCCTGAGATAGGAGAAGATGAAACAAAAATGGCTCTGAATTAATAATTGCCAAAGCTAGGCGATGACACATGGGTATTCATTTCTCTTGTAGATGTCTGAAACATCACATAATTTAAAAAGGTTTAAGACTATGATGAAAAGAGGAGTTACATTGGGTTATCTCTCTAAGGGCCCTTAAAACTCATATTCTATAATTCTTTACAGGCAAAGAAGTGAGCTAATGTTATTTATGAGAAAAATATTAACTCATGTTAAACCAATCCACATTTGGAATGACTGCGGGAGCTCATTTATATGAACACAACTCCCATCTCCCTATTGCTGAGTAGATTGGAAATCAATGTATATAGAAATGAGAAGTGGAGATAAAAAATGTGGACATGGGGTGTCCTTTCCTATAATTAGACTTCTTCCTATGCTGAGTAGGGAGGAAATAAAACCTAATGGCTCAGAATTACCATACACTAAGCAGTGGTCCAGCAGCGAGAACAAAGCGCTAGAAATCCAGGCCTGTGTGAATCCATGGGGACAAATCCACTGACAGGCCGCCCTCACTGCTCCAGGAGGCGCTGTGACCTTGAACAAGTCCTGCGGCTTCTCTCTGTCTTCTCACGACATGATATTAATTTGGACTAAATCCCTCAGGTCCCTTCCAAGCTCTAAAATGCAGATTTGCTAGAAACTGTGTGGCATCCTATTTCCCACTGGCTCGTAAAGAAATACGGGGAGGCTGCCGTGTGTCACCAGGGAAGGCGTGAGTCCTGGCAGGAGTGTGGCTGAGTGGACACACTGGATGCCACTTGGACTTTCTGGCAATGTCGATATCCTGATCTGGCTGAGGAGGACCAGCCTTGTCCCCCCCGAATCCCCAACCCCATCTCCTCACCCATCGCAGCATTTACAGGTGAGCGACTTGAGTTTAGTGTGGCTGACCAGTGTG
>NW_017731574.1:2056994-2057732 GCF_001890085.2 Hipposideros armiger
GACCCCTTGGCTTTAGCCCCCTAAGGCTCATTTTGGACTTCTGACTTCCACACTGTGAGAGAATAAACTTGGGCTGCTTTAAGCTCCCAGTTTGGGACCATTCATTACAGCGGCAACAGGAAACTTGCCCAGTTGGTGAAGTCTACACTCCAGAGGAAGGGGCCTGGTCCGCAGGTGCCCAATCTGCCCATGCCAAAGGCCCATCCCCAACTTACCAGCTGGGCACTGAACTCCGGCAGCATCACACAGGTGGCTCCCACCCAGAGTGGACAGAGCAGCTTGTTGACCACGCCATGGACGTGGTGCAGTGGAAGGACATGAAGGATCACGTCATCTTTAGTCCACGCCCACTTGTGGACCAGCCCCGTCACCTGTAGGACAACAGCGCGGCCTCAGACAGGAGGGCAGCCACCATGCAGATGGGGGAGCTTAGAGGCGGCCTCCCCAGCTGACAGGAAAAGGAGAGGAGGAGGGGAGGAGAGGGATGAAGGCTCATTCTTTGTTGCCCCATCCTTAGGGCATCTACAGGAGATGGTAACAAAATGACGAGGCTCTGACTGAGGGTCTGTGGTTTACCTGCTTATACCCACACTGGAGAATAGAGCCATAGTCAGGGGAGTTAGCCAAGTTGCATTTTGATTTGGGGTCTTTGATTTGGGGTCCTATGACCTCTGCAAAAACTCTTGGCGGCTTCCTCCCAGGTGGTCAGAGGAGTGATTTTGGCTCTGACAGGCCCTG
>NW_017731574.1:2064657-2067770 GCF_001890085.2 Hipposideros armiger
ATCTACAAAGTATTTGTAGCTGTCTATAGCTCTTTAGATTTCTCAAAATGATAGGAGAAATAAAAATGAGATAACAGCATTCTTCTAATTAAAGCTACTGCTTCATAAAAGGTCTATGCAGATAATGAAAAAGTTCTGACAAAAGTGGTCCAAACGCATGCTGTGCTAGCACTGAGTGCCAATCAGGCCGCGCATTTGCAACAGTAGAGACCTGGGTACCAGCCATACCCTTCCCGCATCTCCTTGCCACCATGTTTCTGAGTGTCTGGGAGGTGACAATTCCTAGTAAGGCTCTGCATGGGGACAGGCGTGAGCCAGGCTGACAGTTCCAACCTCTTGAGCAGAGTGCTCCTGCAGGCAGGCCCTTCTGCAAGGAGCAGTGTAGCTAGAGCTCAAGGTGAGAAGGAGCCAGCCAAGCAAACGTGTAGGAAAGGAGGCTCGGGTGGCGATTGTAACTGTGCTCATACCAGGTGTGTGTGGAGCAGATGCTGAGACGTGGCCCTGCTGCATAGTGCTCACCACAGAGCCTCACAACAAAAATCACTTTTAATTTGGGTACATATTGCCAGAGTCGCCTCCAGAGAGGTTACATTAATTTATTCTCCCACCAAACACATAGGAGCATGAGGCCACCAATACGCCTTCAAAATAGCTTTTGTGTCCCTCAGGAATGTGGTCCTGAAACCACTCCACCATAAATGCTTTGAATACGGAGCTAAAATATTCAAGGTCGTGGGGATCAGGGCCCTGCTTTGAACAAGAAAAAAATCTGTTCAGGGCAGATGACTGTGTCCTGAACACTTCCAGGTCCAGAAAGACCAACAGCTCTCTCAGGAAGACAGCCTCCACCTTCCAATCACGGGGTCTCTTATGGTCATGATGCTTCCCATCACCCCCTGCAGCACAGCTGCCAAGTAAATGCAATTCGGCTATGGGTTTTCTCTGTTTTGACTAACCAACTTCACAAAATTGCTCTCAGCACCTTAATCTCAGCACCCTGAGACAACCAATGTCACCATGCATCGATGTGACAGCACAGAAACCCGCGTTCTGGTGAACCAGAACGGCCTTCTTCCGGACGAAGACATATTGCTCTGATTCCTCCAGGAAACAGGAGCCCACTCCGTGTTCCAATCATCCAGATTCTTGAGTCAGGCCACCAAGGCACACGGACTTCTTGGAACCATCCCTCAACACCAGGACATTCACATCTTTTGGTTAAGAGGTCAGATTTGAGAGTCAACAAATTCAGACTGGGACATCCTCCTCTATTCCCAGTTTTCTTCACCTGTCTATGCCTTCATTTCTCCATCTATAGATAGGGTAATAACAAGACAGAGTTCTGTGAAAATGACCTGGCACACAGATGAAAGGGAAGCAAATGGCCATACCATCCTCAGCACGGTGCTCGCCACCGAGTTGAACGACAAAAATTACTTGATAAGAATGGTACTTGCATTCAAATGAAGGTGGCTGGTTTCAAAATGAATAAAATGGGACCTGATTAACATCGCTCAGACCTCCCCACCCCTAGACCCTGAATTTAAAGCAGACCCCAGAACTTCCTGTTGTCTGCTGCCTGATGAAGGTGTGGGGTGAGAGAAGAAGACTGCACTCTCCCTGCGGTGGGAGGGCATTGGTTTCAACACGATGCCTGCGGTTTGGGGGGATGCTCTCAAAGTTATATTTTTAAGTAACAGACATTCACATTGCATTCATGAGTACTACATTCAAATAAAAAAACCAAAAAGGGAAAAAAACACATACTTAAACCCCTATCCGTATTAGGAAGTAAAATACTATTTTAAAAATGCCACCTGGAGAGACGAAGCTTACTATCCCATGCCTACAGTTTAATCCACCAATTCAGTCTGTCGTGAAGAGGGGTCCTGGGATATGGGGTGAGNTTTATTTTATTGTTCCTACTGTTTACAAGTCTTTATTGTACACTTAATAGTTTTTGGAAGGAAAAAGGGTACAAATTACAGATAAATAACAGGGCTGGGGAGTTTTGGTAACTAAAGATGGTAACTAAGACTACAGAACACAAAAATAATGCCCAAGACACAGGCATACTGAGTTCCTGCTTTCAAGTTTCCCAAATAAATACCTATTTTAGGTGCTGGTCACACATCCTGATATTTGCTTTATGGCTGGTCTCTGAAGACCACCTCAGCATCACGTCTAGTGGCCCAGTCTGTCCCTCATGTGACACACAGCCCCAGGGGAGGCCCTCGGTGGGACTGTAAAGCCCTCGATACTTGAGTGTTGTATCCCGTCAGCCCTTTCCCAGGAGCCATCTACATGGTTCAGTGGGGCTGCTGGTCACGTGGCACCATGACTCCATTGCCCCATGTTTCAGGTGGGGTTGGTAGGGTAGTGACAGCTGTGACTGCCTTATTGAAAAGTAAATGAACACCAACCACCCCCAGAGACCACGTTGTAACTGCTGCCAAAACTGCCTGACAGGGACACAGCAGACCCCACCCAAAAGCGGTGCCCTGCACCAGCACTCACCACAGCCCTGACGTTGTCATGGGTACTCAGGACGCCCTTGGGCCTCCCTGTGGTCCCGCTGGTATAGATGATCATGGCCCCTCGGTCTCTCCAGTCTCGCTCCGGCACCTCCCCTTCCCTGGGCTCCTCGGCCGTCCCATCGTAGACGGCAGGCGGGAGGGGCAGGAGTGGGACCCCCAGCTTCCTGACTACTGGACTCAGGAGCTCCACGTACTCCTGGCCGGCGAGAACTAGGGAGCTCCGGGAGTCCTGGATAAAGTACTCCAGGTCGGCCAGGGGGTGCTTCCTGTAGAGAGGGACGGCGACGCCGCCGCTCATCCACGAGGCCCACTGCGCAACCACGTAGGAGACGTCGTTGGAGCACATAAAGGAGATCCTCTCCCCTCGGAGGTCCCGGCTGGCACACTCACGGAGCCTGCAGATCTCCTGGGACAGGCGGAGGCTGCGGCAATAAAGGTCCTTGTATGTGTGGTGGCCGTGTTGGTCAACGAGGGCAACTCTGTCCCCAAAGGCCAGGGCACGGGTAAACACTGGGGCACTCCTGTCAGAGCAGGTTGCTGGGACCACGTGCAGGGGGCGGCTTCCTCCATGTCTCA
>NW_017731574.1:2070593-2072460 GCF_001890085.2 Hipposideros armiger
AGGTTGTGGACTGGCCTGTGCCTGTTAGCCTCCTTGGCTGGCTTCTCCTGCAGCCAGGAGCTCTGGGTAGACAGTCCCCCAGCTTGGCCAGCAGGGGAACAGCTCCAGCCTCCAGGCCTGGAGGGAGAAAACCAGACACCTCAGAGACACCAGGGGCTTTGTTCACTGCCCCCAGGGGACTTTCGGTGAACCCCTCTCAGCTCGGGCAGGCTGCTCCCAGGTTCCTTAGGGCTCTCGGCCTTGACCGAAGTTCAGCTCCAAATACACTTGCCTATATTGTTCCCAGAAAAGAGGCCAGCTATCAAAAGCCAGACAGTGTCCTAGGAACCTCTCCATGCTTTCCCTGTGCTGTGCCCTCCACACATGGTTCAGAGGCGGGCTCACAGCTTGTTTTATACCCTGGATTTCTGTAACTATAAAGAAACCTGACATATTGTAAGAAACAGCTGGGCTGGACCAGAGAAAACAAGAAATGTGATAAACATGTGAGATAGGCCAGTTTCAGAAAGAGCAAGCCAGCGAAAAACCAACCAGGGCAGCTTTACCATGTTTCCTTTTCTCACTTCTAGCAAGTTCTTCTCTATTTGCTTTGGGGTAGGGGGATGGGGCCAGAGGGACTAAAACAAAGAGAATCTACAAACAGAAAACAGAAAAACTACTACGTGGCTATTTCTGGGTTATGGCTGAGGTCAGTTTCCTGCTGGTGAGAGCATAGGAGAGTTGTTCCAGGGGTGCTAGCTGAAGTGACAGCATTTTCTAGGGTGCCAGGAAGCAGAGCACTCAGGCGGCTGGGTGCAGCTCACAGATACAAGACAAATGGATGGACCAATGAACTAGAAGCGACTGTTTCTTCGACTCCTCTCCCCAGAAAGCATCCGAGGGGTGTTAGATGCAATGCCACAACCGCAGTCACCAAAATCAACATGACTCCCCTTTCCTCAAGGCCTCTCCTGAGGTCTTAGAGAACATAAACCTCTCATCTCCACCTGGTTCCCACAGCAGCACCAGGAGCTGCATCATGCTGTGGGAGGGGAACAGTCAGCTTAAGATGGAAAGCAGGGCTGCACCACCTTCCCTCCCTAGCCCGGAGCCTTGGTTAAGGGTTAGGAGGGTGGCACTAAATTCATCGTGGGCTGAGGATGAATGCAGTGAACAGTCACAGCAACAACTCCAAAGGAAACAGGCCACAAGATTAACAGGCGAAGCAGTGATCCAAACCAGGCCTGGCTGGTCCCATGTCTCTGCCATATGATGAGTGGTGAGAAGAGTCTGTGTGGGGAAACTGCCCTGAGAGAGGACACCACACACTGCCGATTACCTCAACAGCACCTCACAGGCCACCCTGTAGGGCTGCCCCAGTCTAGGTGAGGCCCAGTGCACCCACTCAGCCATCCGAAAGGGTACTTCACAATCACTTCAAAGTGAGACATGAAAAATAGGAAATGTGAGCCCTTTGTTCCATGGTTGTATTTTAACATGTGTCCTAAGAAAATAATCAGAGATGAACATGAAGATGCACATACGGGATATTCACTGTTATTTATAACATTGAAAAACTGAAACTAAACCAAGTGGATCAGGTCTGAGGAAATCAGGGCACACATATGCAGGGTGTTGGGGCCACAACCCGACTGTGGGTGGCACAAGCTGACAGGGAGAGGCTCTCACAATATCGCCAAGGGAAAAAGGATGGTCAGAGTTAAAAAGAAGACTTGAGGTCAACACCCAGATGCTCACAGAGTTACAGGGCTGCAGGTGATTTTGGTTTTCTTCATAGTGCTTCTCAATTTTCTCCAAGTTTTCTACAATGAGCATGTATGACTTTCGTAATCAGATTTAAAAGGTCCCCTACACGTCATTTATTTTT
>NW_017731574.1:2074566-2092141 GCF_001890085.2 Hipposideros armiger
CTTCACGTTTCACTGCAGAAACCTCCCAGGGTCCCCTGGAGCCCACTGGTAACACCTGTGTTCCCGGACCCAGCATTGTTGCTCCCTACCTAAGCTCCAACCATAAACATCTCCCCTCCCAGGGCTGAGAATCAACGACGCCCCAAACACGTTCTTCCCGTTCCCACCTCTAAGTTCTCATCCTTTTCCTTTTTGGCAAACTCCTAATCATCCTTCAAAGCCGGGCTTCATATTACCTCCTCTTTAGTCTCCCCTCTCTCCAGAAAGTTGCCTGCTCACACGGCTTTCAAAACACCTGGCACTTATATATTGCCGTGTTTAGAGATGAACCTGCCCACAGGAGCTAAACCGGCTTTGAATCTGCACCCTATGCACCTAACACACAGCACAGAGCAAACAAATAACGAGTGGGGAGGAGCGGTGGTGTGCAGGTACTTCAAGCATGATTTCTCCGGGGCCAAAGAAAACAAGAATGGATTTTAGACACAACAGATCAAGTTTCCCTCTAACAATGGCTGAACATGGACTAAGCTAATTCCAACATCCTTCCGGAACCGCTGCGTGGGGAGGGACCTTGACCCCGTGAAAGGCAGGGTCCCTCCACGTGACACGGGCATCTGTGACCAGGAAGAGGACAACCTGCCGGGTCGCAGGAGGAAGGGGGCAGGGCCGGGACGCGGAGCCAGTCGCCCCAGCAGCCGCGGGCCAGGCCGGACACCTGTGGGGCTGGGGGAGCGGGAGGAGGTTGAAGGGGCGGCGGGGCGACGGGATCTACCTCGGCAGGCGGGGGTTCCCGCTCCTCCTCCTCCCGCCGGGTGGGAACCGGAACCGCTGTTGCGGACGCGCATCGCGTCCGGCGCCCAAGCGCGTTCCCCGGCGCGGCGCGGCGCCGCGGCGGCGAGTTCCGGGCGCGAACGTTCCTCCTGGTTTTTTTCCCCCCCGCGTGCGGCCCCCCGAGCGCCCAGAATGAGTCCTGCGGAAAGAGAGGTATTTGCTTTTAATCTCAATTTAATATCCGGACTAAACAGCGCAGCCCTAGACCAGAGCGTCTCAAAATTAGCATTTTCAGCGGGCAGGTTACAACGCACCTTGGCCACCAACCAGCCCTCCCTGGGATTGGGGCAGCCTGCGGGTCAACCGGCTTTTCCGGCGTTTAAGCGGACTTGCAACTGGGATACTGACACTCAACTAGGTTGACAGATGTTTTAACTTTCTGTACAACAAAGGAAAACGTTTACAGCCGGACACAAAAGTCCATTCATTTGGCTGAAACATGTAATTTTTTTCTAAAATAAAAATAACACGCAAGCTGTGCCATCAAATAAGCACAATCTGCACAACCCTGTACACACAGTTTGTAGCACTTTATTTTCTCTACGCCCCTCTTCCTTTCTGGTGATGATTGTTGAGGAGGCAGCCGACCTGTCCTTGGAGAGCCCAGGTGATCCCTCAAGAGCCTGAAAATGGTTTTTCTGGGAGAAAGAAGCTGGATCTGAGAGAAGTTTGTGACGGCGAGCATGGGCCCAAACCTGAACTTGTGTGGCCTTGGCTGCCACCCCAATAGGTGTCATGCAGAAGAGATGAGTCCAGTTCTCTGTCATGAGTCAACAGGATGCTCTGAGAAAGAATATTCCAGCTACACAAAGGAGCTCTTGGAGATTATGAATGAAATAGTTCAAATGAAGATGGGCTGAAACTATCCCAGAAATAGAACAAAAAGACTTAAGAGATGGAAAACAGAGAGAAAAGCAAAGCAAAGGGCCTGTCCAGGGGTGTCCAATATGAAAAATATAGTAGTTTCAGGAAGGGAGAGCAGAGAAGACAGAGGGGAGGAAATCAACGAAATTAAGGAAATTAACAGAACAAAGGGGCATGAGCTTCTGGGTTGAAGGCCACAGAGTGACTGGTACTGTGAGTGAAAGTGGGCCCTCAGCAACTGAGCAAATAACATTGGGATATTTCAGAACTCAGGGGTAGGGCAGATCCTAAACTGCACACCCAACATCTCACTTGGAAGTCCAAGAGAGTCCAACAACTGACACAGCCCCACCTGAACTCAGGATCTTCCCTGTTATCGACTGAATGTTTTGTGTCCCACTAAATTCATATGATGAAACCTAACCCCCAATGTGATGGTATTAGGAGGTGGGGCTTTGGGAGGAGCTTAGGTCATGAGGGCAGAGTCTCCATGAATGGGATTAGTGCCCTTATAAAAGAGACTCAGAAAGCTTCTCTTGTCCCTTCTGCCATGTGAAGAGGACAGGGGAAAAGATGGCCATCTATGAAAAAGTGGCTCTCACCAAACACTGAATCAGCCTGTGCCTTGATCTTGGACTTTCAACCTCCAGAACTGTGAGAAAAAAAAAAAGTCTGTTGTTTATAATGGTGTCTGTTACAGCAGGTCAAACGGGCTGAGACAGTTTCCTAAGCAGTTGCCCACACCCTTCCCATCTCATCCATTATTCGTGGTACTCGGTCATACAGATTCTTCTCCTTTCTTCCCATCTCACATCCAATCCTATTGGCCTTTTCTTCAGAATCTTAGAAACCAGCCACTTCCCACTCCAAGGGGTCCTGGGAAACCCTTGTTTCACACCCAGATTACTAACATAGACTCCTGCTGGTCTCCCTGTTCCTAGCACAGCAGTCTGTTCCTAGCACAGCAGCTGGAGTGGCCCAGTTAAAACCTGAGTCAGATCCTAGCTTCCTCGCTCGCCCCATCTCCTACGACTCCTGGGGGACCCCTGCCTGACAGATGGGAACAGTCAGCCTCAGGAAGACAACACTGATGGGATATCTGGTGTGCTTGCTCTATTGAGAGGAGATTTGAACAAATGAGGGAGAGTTTAGGCATAAAAGAGAGATAAAGACGTAGAAAACTGATTAAGAAAAGATGAGGCAATGATGAAATACTGGGAAAACAGAAGATGTGCAGCAAAGGCAAAGTAATCACGTTGTTCTCGTAGGCTTGGTTCCCAACAGTGTTTACAGAATGACAATAATGTAAACATTTATAATGTAAACATGAACGTGCAAACAGCGATGTTGATCTAACCGGGTTTATGACAGACTCTTGGAGGGAGGCTTGGGGGCACAGGACGAGGTGTGGTGGGAAGAGAATGAACCCTGAGTGTTCATCACAGGAGCAAACAGGTATAAACAGGGAGGACCAAGGAGGCTATTCAGGCAAGTGGAGATAGATATCAAAAGAATCAATTGAAAGCTGGCACCTCTGGTAGTCAGGAAGGGGAGGGTGTTTACTTCAACTGTGCAGATGTGCAACTGTGTGTAAAAAATAAAAGTTAAACTACACTATAAAATAAATTTTAAAGGGGGGCAGGACAAGGAAGCGCTTCAGGGGTGTCCATGTAGATGGGGCTCCTCTCAGCTTTCAGGCAGCCCCTACCCAGCACCATCATCTCGGCTGCACTCTTGCCTCTGGTTCCCCAAACACTCCACTTGCTTTCTACCAGGCACACAATTGGAAGAGGAACTGGATTACTGTGTACATGCAAATCCTATTGTCATGCCTCCCATCTCCACTGAATAACACAGGACCCCTAGTGCTCCCAGAGCCTCTCCTTGGCCTCCCAGCAGGTCACAAGACAGATGTGCCGTTGTTTGTACACGTGCTTATGTGTCCCAGGCATGTTCCAGACGTGGGCATGTAGGTAGAGCCCTTGCCCTCCTGTAGCTCCTATGTTCATGGGGGAGAAGAAAAGTGAATAAATAAACAAACAAGTAATATACCATGTGATGAGGTTATGGACTGAATGTCCCCCTAAAATTCGCATGTTGAAACTCAACCCCTTCATGTGATGGTGTTAAGAATTCTTCGGGAAGCAATTAAGATCAGATGAGGTCATGAGGGGAGCGCCCCCAGGATTAGAGTCACAAGAGAGCTTGCCTCCTCTCTGCTGTCCAACATGTGAGATCTACAGGCCAGAAAGTGGGCTCTCATCAGACACCAGATCTGCCGGCATCTCCACTTGACTTCCAGCCTCCAGAACTGTGAAAAATAAGTATCTGTTGTGTAAGCACCCCCATCTGCGGCATTTTGTTATAGCTGCCCAAGCTGACTAAATAGACAGTAGTGCTCTGAAGGAAAATCAAGCCAGGCAGGTGATGGAGAAGGCTTTCAGGCACAGAGGTCCCAGGACCCCTTTGAGGAGGGGCATCTGTTGGAGCAGGCACCTGAGGGCAGTGAGGCCGTGGGCTGTGGGACTCTCTGGAAAAGGCTGCATTGTACCTGTTGTACAAATGAGGAAACTGAGGCTCAGAGAGTTATGTCATATGTCCATGCTTACACTCCTACAAAGTGACAGAGCTGGGATTTGAACCCAGAACTCCATATCCTTCCTCCCTGCTATAGGCCTCTCAACGTAGGCTGTGAGATTGAATGAACAGACAGACAACGTGTCCCCCTGTGCTTAAAGCCAAACTCTTCCGCACACAATGCCAGATCAACTCCTTCCATAAAGAATGAATTGTCTCCACAAGCTATTTCCTTGAAGGTGTTCATGGCAGTGTTACTTATTATAACCACAAACCAGGAAACAACCAAAGTACCCTACTGCAGCCTTAATAAATTAGGAGAGAGCAAAATAATGAGAGATTACATAGCCATTAAAAGGATAACAATGAAGCTATATAGAAACACTAGAATTGCTTCTAGCTATCTATGGTTGAATAAAAATAGCGTAAAATAATTTCCTAAATCCTACGATGTAAAAATAAGACACAAAATTATGTGTACACTAGGATTTCCCGTGATGTACGTGGACAAGTTCTAAACGATAGCGTGAGAAATAGAAGCAGCTGTCTTCCTAAGAGATGAACTCTGAGATCACTCCTAGCTCTGCCGTGTGAACCCACGTGTTCTCCACACCAGCCGCATATGTGGTCAGGGGCTGGCATAGCCTCAGGGGGCCTTCAATTTAGTGGGGAGCTGCCTGCCTCCCCCCCCCCCATGTAAAAGTGCTGAAAGCCATCTTGTACCTCTGCAGCTTAGAACTGGGAGGCTTATGTCACCTGGGAGTCCTGTTTCACCCGGGAGGGGATGAGCCCACTGGGCTGAGATCCCCGTTGCCCCTGGACCACTCTAGATGGAGTCCTACCTGTTCCGGACTTGAGCTGCACTTGGAGCGCATCCTTGGAGGAGAGGTGCCCTTGGGAGGGAGTCTCAAGCAGGTGTGGCCTCCATTCTGCTGTGTGGTGCTGGCCTCTCAGTTTGCAGCTGCTTGCAGGTGGGAGCCCCCTGAGAATAAGGGAGCGTTGTCGGTGGCCGACTGCTCTCATCTATAAAAGAAGTTAATGACAGCGACTACCTTAGTTCCTAGCTTAATCCTGCTGTGAGGATCAAGGAACCAGGACACTTAAAGCTGTTCATAAATATTAACTGCTGCTCCTCTTCACTGCTATCATTATCAGTATCCTTATAGCCAGCCCCTCAGATAGAAACCCTAGAGCAGGCCCTGGTAAATGGATGCTGAAGGAATGAGGAGGGCTTCTCCAGAGGCAGACAAGAGGGGCTGTGGTCTCTGCGTGGGGTGGTGGTTCCCTCCTGCCACAGTAACCTGGGCAGCACCCTGGTGCAGCTCAGCCTTGCCCTGAGACACCTCACTCACTTCCAACCCTCTGCCTTTCCCACAGGAAATCTTTCCAGCTGGAGTATCCTGGGAACTGGCACAGAGGCGGGTAGGAATCACCCCCCTTCCCTTGATTCCGTTTACACCTCCAGCTTAATGAGCCCAAACTGCTGGGGGCGTCTGGGTCACACCTTTTCACTTGATTAAAGCAAAATACGAATCTGGCTGGCAGCAGTTTCCTCACAAAGGGAGCTTTTGCAAACTGTGAACACATTACCTTCCCGCTGCAGGCCCTTGCACTGCTAACAGAGAAGGGCTTCCATGGCGCTGAGTCAGGTCTGGAAGCGCATGCAGATGATTTTTCTAGTCAGCTGCAGCTTGGGGTAGGGATTACAGACCCCAGGGTTAGAGTCAGGCAACAAACACCTGGGTCGCTGACCCTGCCTGTAGCGGCTGGTCTCTAAGATGGCCACAATGGACTCCGCTTCCTGACATCTGTGCCCACGTGTAGTGCCGTTGCAACTAAGACTGTGTCAACGACAGGGTTTTGAGGAATGGTGAGTGGCTTCTGGGTGAGGTCATAAGAGGCATTAAGCTTCCTCCTGGCTCTCTCTAGGACCACATGCTCCGGGTGGACCAGCTGCCATGTTGTGAGGACAGGCAAGCAGCCCTGTGGAGGGCCCACGCTGGGAGGAACTCAGGCCTCTTGCCCCACAGCCGTGTGAGGAGCCACCTTGGAAGTAGCTCCTCCAGCCCCAGTTGAGCCTTCAGATGAGGCAGCAGCCCCTGCTGACATTCCATCTGTAACCTCTCAAGAGTCCCTGAGCCAGAACTACCCAGCTAAGGTGCCCAAATTCCTGACACACAGAAATTGTGAGATAATACATCTTTGTTATTTTTAGCCACTAAGTTTTGGGGAGGTAATTTGAACATAGCAATAGAGAACAAATACACCGCTTCTATCAGTTATAGCTGTGTGATTTGAGGCAAATTAATCTCTCTGAGTCTCAGTTTCTCACCTGAGGGTAAGAATGCCTACTTACAATGGATGTAATAAAAATTAAATAAGATATGCCATATCAAGCTCCTAGTACTGTGCCTGGAATATAGAAAATGCTCACTAAATAATCACCATTATTATAAAACATCTATATAAATATCTGTATCAAAAGATAGGAAGGGATCAGGAAGACCTCAGTTCAGATGGGTGGGTTCAAAGAAGGCTTTGCAGACAAAGCAATATTTGAATTGGTCCTCGAAGGACAAGCGGGATTGCACATGGGGAAAGGGGAGGAGAAGGCAGGCAGGGCCCCCTGTGGGCAGTTCATGTCAGTGGGAACTGGGGGCTTGAAGAAGTGCAGTGGGAGATAAGACTCTGAAGGTTGGTTGGGGTCAGACTGGAATGGTGGAAATAAGGAGACTAGAATTTACACTGTGGGAAGTGGGAAGCCACTGGAGGATTGTGAATCAGTCGTGGGAAGCTGGAGAGAACCCCAAGGCACGGCACTTCTTGGCAAGGCCACAAAGAGACCTTAAACTTGGTCCTCTGCACCAGCACTCCTCAGTCAACCGCTCCCAGCACCCTGGGGCTCTTTCTGAGGATCCGTGGGGTCAAAACCACCTGCACAATAACACTAAGACATCACCTGTTTTTTGCACAACTTGACCTTTGCACTGATGGTGCAGACGAAAAGGCGGCAAAAGGTGGCAAGACTGCCGCTGCTTGCCCTCGATCGAGGCTACAGCCCCGAGCTGTGCTCATGGTCACTGTGTCCTTCACGTTCACACATACACAGAAATGCGGCTTCCTCTGAGACTGTCCTTGATGAGGCAGCAAAATGATGATTTATATTAAATCGCAACCCTGAGTAATCATCTTTTTAATATCTTCTGTGGCAAAATGGGAAGTGCCCATAAACCAGTTCTCTTGCTGTGGTAGTTAATTTTATGGGTAAACCTGACTGGGCCCAGGGATGC
Source organism: Hipposideros armiger (assembly GCF_001890085.2). Classification (NCBI taxonomy): domain Eukaryota; kingdom Metazoa; phylum Chordata; class Mammalia; order Chiroptera; family Hipposideridae; genus Hipposideros; species Hipposideros armiger. Next base: position 2,082,132 of record NW_017731574.1, read on the forward strand.
TGGTAAACTTTATTTCTGGGGTGTCTGTGAGGGTGCTTCTGGAAGAGATTAGCATTTGAATCAGTAGGCTGGGTACAGAAGATATGCCCTCCCTCAGGTAGGTGGGCTGCATCCCATCCACTGAGGGCCTGAATAGACTAGAAAGGCAGGGTAAGGGCATGTCTGCTCTCTGCATGAGTTGGGATGCCCATCGTCTCCTGCCCTCACACCTCAGACCTCCTGGCTCTATGCTCTTGGACTGAATTACACCACGGGTTTTCCTAGTTCTCCAGGTTGCAGATGGCAGATAGTGGGACTTCTCAGCCTCCATACACATATGGACGGCATGCACACACATTACGGGTGCACACACCTATGTATGGGCACATATACACATGCATGGGTGTACACATGTGTATAGACACACATATATGTATGGCACATATACCTATGCCACACACGCATGTATGGGTGCACACATATATATATACAAGCGCACACTTAAGAGGACATCTGTGAGCCTCTCCCCACTTCCTTCCACCGACTTCTTCCTTTGCCACCCAAGGCCCACGTCAAGGAGATGAGGATTAAGGGACCTGACCAGGGCGTCTGCCCACCTGGACCTGGGGAACACTCTACACAGGCCTCACACTTTCCAGGCTCAGCCTCGCTGGCACCTTGCAGAGGGCCTAAGCCCCACCAGATGTTCATGCCATTAGCTCAAGCCAAGCAAACTGTGGGGACCAGGCTCTGTGGCTAACCTCCATCCCAGAGGTGTGATGAGCAAGGCTGACCGTTCAGGACTGACACCACAGATGTGACCACCAATGGGAAGGTCGAGAGGGACAAAGCAGCCCCCAGCAGGGCCGTGCCCCAGCCCTAGCACCCTGCTGGCAACACCTCCCTCCACCGAGCCAGGAGAGGTGAAACTGTCCATGTGCCAGTGTCTCTGGGCTGCCGAAGGATGTTATACAGATGTCACACGTGGCACAGCGGCCAACTTTGGAAGCACTGCAAAAGTGGCCCAGCCCTCCTCGGCTGTGCTTGTTGAGATATGGCTGAGTTTCCTGGCAACTGGAAATTGGACCTGTTTCCAAATCCTCCTTCCTCCTGCCATGCTCCTCCTCTTCCTCCTCAGGCCTTCTCTTTTTCCTCCACTGTTGACCCCAACGCCCCACTTGTCTCCACCACATCCCATGCGCCTCTCACTGCTCAGTGTCATGTGCATCTACCACTGCCGGGGTGGGCAGACGCAGTGTCTCTTGCAAGGGCCCCAGACTGAGTGTCTGCTACATGGTGCCAGGAGTCCCTGAGTCTCGGTTTTGCCCTCCAGAGAGGGGACAGCTGGCACTGTAGGGGAGGGAACCTGAGGAATCCAGAAGTGGTTCTCGAAAAAGGAAACCTTGAGGAGGCTCCTCCTGAGCCAAGGAAAACCTGGACTTGAATGGGAAAACCCGGAGCCAGTGACAAGAGGGAAGTTCCCATGAGTCTCAGAGTGTGTGAACCAGATGGCCCCTCAGCCCCCGAGATGACAAGAACGTGTCCTCACTTGGCACTTTCCAATTTACAAAGCTCTTTCCCAGATGCTGAGCCACTTGAATTGATCTCCAAAGCATTCAGAATTACCTCCATCTCCACAAAAGGTTGCAGAAGGGAGCGCTGGGAGGGAGTGGGGCCTGGCTGGGCACAGTGACAGATCCTATGAGCCACAGTCTGGCTGAGCTTGGAGTGTCTGAGAAGTAAGATGCCCATTCATTCATTCTTCCACTCGACCAGAATGTGGGGGAGGGAAGACGAGATTGAAGGTGGGGATGGAGGAACCTAGGGAGTGGAGTGGGAGCCGTGGGTCAGGCCCTGGGAAACCATCCTGAGTGTTCTCAGGATGCCCATACCAAAAGGTCAAGGGTTGCCCACCAACCATAGACTTGTTGGCGTGGCCCAGAGCTCCCAGAGGAGGACAGCAGCTAAGGGGGATGTCCACGAGGCCACAGTGCTCCCAGGTCCAGGAATCTCTGAGGTTGCCCAGGGCAAAGCCATGGGGCTGAGTCGCTGGAGAGGCCACAGAGGCTTTAGGTTCAAGCCCAGCTCCTAAGCGCACACTTACTGTCAGAAAAATGATAGGATTGGAAGCTTCCAGACCAGTCCATGACCCAGTTCTGCCACAGTCTGACCCAGCAGGAGGCCCTGGAGGGGGTCCTGCCTAGCTCATGTTCACATCCTGGGCCCAGCCTGGACCTGGGGCAGGAGGTGAGCTGAGCACAGCGTTGACTCACGGAGGCCTGCCCGGCTCCCTCAGCAAGTCCACTGCAAAGGACCAGGTCCTGAGAGGCATGGCGGCCGAGTACCTGGCCCCCGTTTAGCGGTCCTTCTGGAGCCTGCACTCATTCATGTTCCCATCCTGAGGCCTAGACTCAGCCTCCACTTCTGGCCACCTCTGCTGGTCTCTGTTGGAATGACTTTTAAATTCAGGTCACTTTGGGCTCAATGTCCCATTTCCAGACCCAGCGCCAACTCCTTGGAAAAAGCTGGCCACGCTCCATCCAGGCTTCTCCCCAGGCAGCCTTGGTCGGGGGAAAGTGGCCCCGGGCCCAGTCCCAGCACCTGCCTGCTCTTGGTCCCCCAGCAGGAGTGGGCTGTTCTCGTAGCTGGAAGCAGTGGGCCGAGGCCAGTGGGTGGAGGGGCTGCCCTGCATTGGACCTCCAGTTATCAGGAGGAGCCGGGGTCTTCCACAGCCTGCTCCTTCCTCCCTAGGACACCCCCCTCCCATCCCGGCTCCCCATTAAACAGTTCTGGGAACACTTCTCCATCCTTGTGCTTTTCATTTGCATGCTCCCAGAGGACATTTGCATCCATAGTAAGGCATCTGGATTTAATCAGAATGACAGCTGAGCGGTCTCGGCCCCTTGCCCCGGGCCGTTCCGGAGTGGGCTTGGTGCCAGACAGTCTGCAGCACAGCCGTCCTGTCCTTGTACCCCTCCAGCCACCCCTTTGGGTTCCCCCGGGCCTCTCTGTGCCTCAGTCTCCCTTCCTGGACTGCAGGAGATGGGACTAGATGGTCCTGTGCCCTCCCAGGGCCCTTCCTGGGAGGGACCCTATCCAGTCCCCCCAGACAGAAGCTGCTGCCCCTGGGTTACCTGCACTTGGGAGAGAGCACACAAGCCAGCCAGCCCCTGGACACCTTTCATTGTCACCGATGCAGGGTCAGGCCGATTCTTGGTCCAGGAGAAGGTCATCCAGGGAGATGGGGTGAGAAGCACTTGGAGGCTGTGTGCAGAGGCTGCTGGGCCACTGACTATCCAAGGCAACATGGAGTGGGCCTCAGGGAACTGGAGAACACACAGGCAGGATAAGGTGACAATGATGATAAGAGTGACAATAATGAGAGTGACAATGATGACAACAGTGACAAGGTAGTTAGTTCACCAAGCTCTAACTCAGGGTCCACATGGGCCAAGTGATTCCATGAAATCGCCCATGCAAACTTCTCAAGCCCACAGTAAGGGCTTCTCCAGTTGAGGAAGGTGCAACGGGGAGGCGACCCCTGATGAGCAGCAGGCAGGGTCCAGGGTCTGGCAGATACTCCTCATAAGGGAGACACACAGGTACCATTGCATTAAAGTCCAATCCAGCCCCATGAACGAAGACCCAAGGACCCATCCCTGAGGGAGTGGTGAGAAGGGAGGGAGCCCTACTGGCTGGACCAGCAGTGGCCGCAGTACAGGCCCCAGATGCCTTCAGGGTCCAGAGATGATGAAACAACCCCTGGAACTGGGAGAGGCAGCAGAGAGATGTGGGTGTTGGGTCCCAGCTCCATCACTTGATGGTTGAGCCTCCGTCTGTTCCTCTGGAAATCGTGTCCAACATGGCACCAACTGCCCGGGGGGTGGGAGGATTGAATGAGAATTGTCTGAGGGAGGCAAGCTTGACTGACAAACATTGTTTCTGTCTTTCCTTTGTCTCTCAGACAGAAGCCAACTAGAAGGAAGAAGCTTCAAAAGGAGCCAGCAGGGGTCCAGCGCACCCCTGATGTCCAGCCTCCCAAAATAGATGACACAGGCACCCCGCTTCGGTCCCAGTTGATCCTTGGAGCAAGAAAGTGACAGGGTGGGTGGCTGTGGGCCTCCCGGGTGGCTGTTCCCCTCACTGCCCTCTCATCCTGCTTTAGCCATAAGGCTCATGAGGAGACCAGCCCTGCCAAAAACTAGACAAAATTTCCATTGAATGGGCCTCCCCTTGGCCATCCCTTTACCCTCACTGAGCACAGTGCCCCATTTTACAGGTGGGAATACAGGCTCAGAGAAGTCCAGCAGCTTGCCTCGGGCCACACAGCAAGCCCACAGCAGAGTAAGATCTAAGCTCAGACCCCACAGGGCAGGCAGGTCTGGCGTCTGCTCCTGGTGGTCCAGAACACGGGGCAGGTGTCTAATGTTGCCCTGCAAATATTTGCTGATGGTGGCGATAAGGTGGGTGGGGTGTGCCCATGTTCACGCGCAGAGGAAGGAGGGACTCCGAAGGCATCAGGTCAGGTCTGAGCTGCAAATCCGGTCAAACCCGGCTGTGGAGGCAGTTTATTTGGCCAGCACAATGATTATGTTTTAAAAGTTTGATTTTCTTCCGGTGGAGCATGGCATCCCATCCCCCCCACCCCCAGTCACCTCCTGGTCTGCACCTGGCTGCGCCCCTCCTTGGCTGTCACTGCTCCTGGTTGGCGGCTGCTGGGTATGGGAACAGCAGCAAGGTGTGAGAGACAGGCAGCCTCCTGTCACCTGCCCCTCCCTGAACCAGGTGATTCCACACACGTCCTGCTTTCCTAAAGGTGACCAGCACCTCAACACACAGAGACACAGTTCTCACCCCCACACTCAGGAAGGGATCTTAACTAGCCTTCACACATGCAGATATACAAATGCCACAAGGGCGAGCAGTGTGAGGACTCCCAGAATCAGTTGGGGAGCTGCACCTGTGAGCAGGAGGGAAATTCCTAAACGACTTCAGACCAGCAGGGAGCCCCACAAACTCCCACTTGGGGGACCAGATTCAAGCCTGTCTAGCCAGGCTCTGAGAGACCAGCGCAAGTGACCAGATGGGGACCTGGATTCTGGGTCAGCTTCGTAGGCTGTTCTTGGGCCTCAGCTTTCTTATGTTGAAAGATGAGGTTGGATGAAATCCGTGGTTTACATTTTTAACACATCTATCTCTCTGAACCATCCTCCCTCAAAAAAAATTTTTTTTACATGGAAGTTCAATATTTACTTATTCCAAATAATATTGACCAGAAATATGTAAACTGGACAATTAGAGTTCTGGGGATCTGGGGAAGACGGGGGGTTTTGCTTGGCCAGCCCCCCACGGCAGCCTCTGAGGGGCCTGTTCTCTGGAAAACCCAGTTTGAGAGTACCTGGACTGGACCCTGACTCAGACCCTCCCAGCTTGACCTGGGAGCGTGTGGTCCAAGCTCCCTTCTGGGGGCTGGGTCCTGAGCAGGAGTAAGCCGTGAGTGCTCTACAAAGTCTCATGCGGGTCCGAGCTTGGTTAACGCTCCACTATCGTTGTCTTGAAATGATGCTTTTTATACTTCAATACTTTTGAAACAAGTGGCCCAAGCTTTCATTTTCTGTGGGCCCCACAGATTATGTAGTTGGTCCTACCTCTGGGCCTCAGTTTCCTCATCTGTAGAAGGGGGTAGGGTGGATAACAGCGACAACTACTGTAGGGTTGAGCTGAGTGACACATGCTGGGCACTGAGAACAGGACCTGGCACAGGAGTCTCGCCACGTGGACCCTCTCCATCAGGTTCCCCACGCGGGCGCCCAGGACGTGGAAGCCATGCACATGCACAGGCGCTCTGCCGACCCGGATGCAGAATGACTTTTTTCTCTGGCTGGTGATCCGGATGTCAGGAGACTGGGCAGGGTAGGGCCTCTTCCCCATACCCTTGAAGTGCAGCCTTTCCAGACCCTGTGTGGCAGATACCCAGAGTCCAACCAGGTGCCTGGATAGAAGACCTCTCTTGAAAATCCGCTTGTGGACCCTACCAGCCATCGCCTGCAGCCCTGGCAATTTCACTTCCCGGTCCTGGGTGGGTGGGGGGCACTGCGGGCGGAACATCACTGCGCCCACGCACTGCACGCATCAGCTCAGGTGCAGCTGGGCTGGGCCAGCCTCCAGTAGCCCTCGGTGCAAAATGAGGCTGGCTACCAGCACAGGGGACTGCCTGGGACCGTCCCTCCACTCTCACAGGCCTGGGCTGCAGCAGGAGCAGATGGTCCCTCCCCAAGGCAGAGGACAGGCTGCAGAGCCAGCTGGCGGCAACAGAAGAGACCTGCTGGAGTAGGGGCTTCTCGGGGGCCTCAAACCAGGCCCTAGGTCTGGGACACCTTCTGGGGCCACTAGACAGTGACTGTGTGATTAGCAAAGCAAGTGGCTCACCTGCGCATGTCTCAAGTTCATGGTACCTTCTAGAAGCAGCGACCTGGCATGAGGCTGAGCCTTTTCATAAGACATGGCCCTGGCCATCATCAGGGCTCTTCAGGATAAGTCTTGTAAACACCTGCAGCTTCTGCAGCTTCCTAGGGACTGGAAGGAAGACTACGTCGGCCAGAGAGAAAACCCTTTTGTAGGAGGTGAGGCCTGGTCCTAGTCAGGCATGGCCAAGAATTTGCTGGGCGACCATGGACAGACGAGCACTCACTCTCGGTTGCTAGGGGCCCTTCCGGCTCAGGATGACCATGGAAGATTGGCAGAGGGCTGGCTGCTTGCAGGCCGGTTGCCTAGCGAGCAGTGGTGGGGCCTCTGGGGAACAGGCTATGCCTTTGATGTTTTCACAGCTGAGTGTCCGCCCAGAAGTCAACTCGCCCAGGCCCTGACCCTACTGAGGGGTGGGGCTGAGCCTTGGGCCTCAGAGGCCTGTGGGGTCTTGGGCCTGGTCTGTAGGCAAAGGAAGCCACTGAAAAGGCTTTTAGTGGGTGTCTTAGGAATAACCGTCATGATAGGGCCAAGTGCTCACATTTTAAGGTTTGTAAAACTTGGAGGGTCAGACGTAACTGGCATAGAGAAGACACTCGCTTAATAAACATTTTCTCCTTGAATCACCACATGGCCTCCCCAAAGGGAGCTCACTTGTGGGAGAAAGAAGGGAGAAGCTTCCCATACCCCTGAACTCATGCCTACGCAGGCAGGGGGAGGAACAGGAACTAGCATGGGGAACATCTCAGATGGACCAGCTGTGTGAGGGCCCTCCATTCCCAGCCAGCAGATGAAGAGACTGAGGTTCAAAGAGGAACACAGGCAGCCAGTGGGTGGCAGGTCTTAAACTCCAACCACCATCTACCCAGCTGGCCCCCACTTTGCCTGGGGCCCAATTAGAGGCCTGGTGGGACCAGCTGGACTCCTTGGTGGCTGAGGGGGTCATGCCTTCCCACAGAGCACCCAGGACACCAGCCGTTGGCCGTTCCCCATCCCCACCCCTGCAGGAAGCAGGCTGAACTGTGGTGGCTTACACTGCTCAGGGCTCGAGGCTCAGGGCCCAGGTGGAGTTAGGGATATGGCTCCTACAGCGAAACAGCAAGACTTGGAGGGGCTCGGAGGGAGCTGGGGGTTGACAGGACGCCCAAGTCTCCAAGGAGCCCCCTGTGCTCCTCCTCCACCCCCAGGCCCCTCTCTGAGCTAAGCATCAGGTCACCCCCGTCAGAGTAGGGCCTTTGGGGGGGCTTCCCTTCCCAGCAGGCCCCAGGTGCCCCTGGGACACCTGGCCCTAGCCTGGCGGGCAGCTGTTCTGCTGTCCCGTGGTCTAGGATGGGTGGCGGAGGTGGGTCACGAGTTCCGCTTAATTGCAGGCCAGCCCATGTTTCCGGGGCCCCAATGGGTATCTAACAGGGGCTGGCTGTGCTGCTGGGGAAACTCCCGTGAGCCGGGCCCTCCCTATGCCCGGCCTCCCTTCCTCTTTCTTCGGGCCTGGCCTGGCTGGACCACACCTAGTGGCCATGGCCTTTTGCCTGTGCCTCCCCTTTTCTCAGCCTCTACCCGCTCAGGCCTCCCTCTGGGGGCTCTGTGGATGCCCGCGCCCCAAATGCTCAAGAGCCAGCAGCCTCGTCCCACAAGGAGGTGTGGGTTAAGGGGTGTCCCACAAGACCCTTGCCCCCCTCCTGGTACAGAAGGGAGACTGAAGTCTAGAGCATGGGGAACACCTGCTTCCAGCCACGTGGCCAGTGAGCGGCCTCACAGTGACCCGCCTTCAGACAGTGTTGGGCCTGGGGTGGCTGTAATGCTCATGGGACAAAGCCATGTGCACCCACTGCCAGAGAAGAGAAAGACATCCGGGCCCAGGAGCCGGAGCAGGGACTGGACGACCGCATACCTTTTAGCCTCCTAACCTCACTTTCTGCCTCCCCTTACTTGGCTGGGCTTCTTTCTTGCAGCCAGAGAGACTCTGAAGATAATGACAGGCTCAGACCTCCCATGTCCTCCAGGACCGTCCCTGAGACCTGGCCACATCCCACAGCCCTCCCTGAACACACTTGGCATCCACACCCTTGAAGATAAAACTAAGAACTGACTGCCACCCTCCAGGTGGTGATGAGCTCAGAGTGAAGAGTGACGCCCTTCCTTGCCTCTGAGGCCTCTTTCCATGAGGACACCTGCAAACCAGCATTTTCAGTTTCTCTGGAGGGCCTCATGCACATGCCTAGAAATGTTCTGAAAGATACTCCCTCTCCTTAGCTCCCACCAAGCTCACTCCTTCCCTGGACTCTGCAGACCAGGTCTGACCACAACCGGCCCAGGTTGCTCTGTCACCATGTTGCCAATGACCACACACAGGGTGCACTTTTGTCCTTCTCATCCCACCTGCCTGCGCCCATGGCACTCCCCACTGTGCCTGCCTCTGAGGCTGTCTACACCCTGGGCCCCTGGGACCCCCCCTTCAGTCCCTTCACAGCCTGCCCCCTCCCACCCATTAACTAAAATCACCCAGGCTCTACACCCTGCCCCTGAGTGAGAGAAGTGAGAGGGAGGGTGGCAAAGGGGCACAAGAGGAAACAAGAAAATGGATATGTTCGGTGTTTTGGTTGTGGTGATGGTTTCATGACTGCGTGCATATGGCAAAACTTAAAGTGTACATTTTAAATACGTGCAGTTTATCATATGTCAATTCTGTCTCAGTAACACTTTAAAGAATGGTGTTAGTAGTCTGGAGAGCAAACCTGAAGAATATGCCAGAACACCACAAGAAACTGTAAGGGAGAAGATAGAGCATACATAAGGCAGCACGTAGGTCCTGCACAGGTAGCTGACCTTCCTGTGAAGAGTCAAAGACAGGTGAAACAGAGGCAACAATACGTGATGTGGCAGAAGGGAACATTCTCTGTCTGAAGGTGGAACGGCTCAACTTGGATCTGGTGAAATTAATGAATGAAAAAAAAACCCCAAAAAAACCTTAGATGATTTCCAGAAGAAAAAATTATTTATTTATTTATTTTTTAAACACAAGGTGTTATAAAATCCTATGAATAGACCTGATTTAATATGGGACATGAAAGAAGTTCATTTTGTTTTGTTTTTTTAATTTTTTTTGAATTTTATTGGGGAACAGCCATGGTCATTGGTGACACATTGCTTTCATGATACAATGGTATAGTTGGCTTTTTCAGGGAGGGCGCAGTTCACAGTGGCCCATGCGGGGATCGAACCAGCAACCTTGGTGTTATCAGCACCATGCTCTAACCAACTGAGCTAACCGGTCACCCTGGAAAAAAATATTTTAAATGTTGAGACTAAAGAAATAAGTCTATTAACTTCCAGGCAGAAAAAAATAATTAAATATTACATTAAATTCATCACTTCCTTAAAATAATAAATTCTGAAAACATTTGGGCAGTCCAATCAGTTTTGTGAGAAAATGATTCTGATCCAAGATTTTATATAAAACCGAAATGTTATCCTATGTGGTATTAGTACGAAGACATTCTCCATTATGCTAAAACTCAGAAATTATGCCACAGGTGAACCACAGTCAAACAAAGAGATGAACTTGG
>NW_017731574.1:2095751-2100024 GCF_001890085.2 Hipposideros armiger
ACTGTTCTAGGTCCTTACCCTTTATGTGTAAATTTTAGAATAAGCTTGTCTATGTCTACAAAACACCTTGCTTGGGTTTTGATAGGAATTGTGCTAAATCTGTAGATTAATGTGGAGGGAATTGACATCTTTACTATGTTGGCTCTTCCAATTCATGAACATGGTATGTCTTCCATTTATTTAGGTCTTTGATTTTTCTTTTTCTTGCCTTATTGTACTGCTAGAACATCCAGGAATAAGACTGGTAAGAGTGGGCATCCTTGCCTTGTTATTGATTTCAGAGGGAAAGATTCAGTGTTTCACCCTTTCCTATGATGGAACTGAAGGTTTTAATAGGTACTGTTTATCACATGAGAGAGTACCCTTTTATTCCTAATTTGCTGAGAGTTTTATCATGAGTGGGTGTTAAAGATTGTCAAATGCTTTTTCTGCATCTATTGATATAATCACATTTTTGTTTTCTTCAGCCAGTTGATTGATGTTTGAATGTTGGACCAGGCTTGCATAGGTGGAATAAATCCTACTTACTTGGTTATGATGCTTAGTTATGTTTATGCATTGTTGGATTTGATTTGCTAATATTTTGTTGAGGATTTTTGCATCCCAGTTCATGAGCGATATTGGTCTCTAGTTTTCTTATTTTGTGCTGTCTTTGGTTTTGGTAGCTGGGTAATTCTGGCCTCATAGAATATGTTGAAAAGTGTTCCCTTGTCTTCTGTTTTACTGGAAAAGTTTAATAAGGATTGGTGTTAATTCTTCTTTAAATGCTTGACAGAATTCTCCAGTGAAAACATCTGAACTTGGAAAATTACTTTTGGGGAGCTTTTAGGGTATGAAATTGATTTCATGAGTGGTTGTGGGGCTAATCAGATTGTCTGTTTCATCTTGGTTGAGTTTTTGTAGTGTGTTCTTTTCAAGGAACTGGTCCATTTATTCCAATTTGTCAAATGTATGAGTATAAAGTTTCTTGTAGTTTCCTTGATTATCTTTTTAATGGCTGCAGGATCTGTGGTGGTACAACGTGGTTCATTCCTGATATTGGCAAGTTCCGTCTTCTTTCATTTTAGTCAGTTTTGCAAGAAGTTTATAAATTTTACGTAATAAACTTTTATGTGCAAAATAACAGTGCTGAAATACATAAGGCAAAATCTTTTTNTATTGAGGACCATCTGAGAGTAAAATAATGTAAACATAGACGCAAATCCAAATAATTATTATAATGTGGATAAAAAACAGGATACGAGTGCCATAAATAATTTAAAAAGAAAATTGAGTATGCTAAAACAAATAACATCAGCCAACCAAATCTTCCTTTTCCTAATATGCCAATAAAAATAAGGAAGGGTGGAATTGGGAGGGATGGGGAGCAGGAGTCAACGTGGGTGAATTTTTTCAAGTCACAGCGAGAGGATTCATAACTAATGCAGCTTCTTAGGCCAACAGGAGGTCAGATATGTTTTTTTAAAATAAGGTAACTACAGGATAATTCAAAACAGGAAGAATATCTCCCAAGCCACTAGAAAATAAATTAAATAAAGAGTAGTCTATTTTCAATAGTTAGAAAATGAAGGAAATAGCAAACATATGGGCATGTGCACGTGCACGCAAGCACACACACACACGTGCACAGAGAGAGAGAGAGAGAGAGAGAGAGAGAGAGAGAAACAAAAACAGAACAAGAGCCCCAAGATGACAGAAGTAATAACAAACATATCACTGGCTTATGTGACAATAAATTTAAATACATTTGACTCCTTTTTTAAAAGACAAAGCCTCTTAGACTTGGTAAAAAATCAAAATCTAACTGAAATCTATACGGAAATATCTAAAAGAAAGCAAATCCAAAAGGTTAAATTTATAGGTTAGACAAGACAGGCCAGGAAATGCAAACCCAAAGAAATAACAGTTTCGGTGTTAAAACTATAATTCCACACACAAAGTTTAAAGTTTAAAATAAGATAAAAGAGATCAATTCTCATTGGTGAAGGGTATAAACCACCACAGAGTCATAACAACTTAAAACCAGTGTTTATTAATATTTAAAGAGGGCATATTGATATTTAAAGTTGCTCATTAATATTTATTAATAGACAATAAGTTACATAGACCACATATATCCAGTGTTTGACCATCCTGAAACAGAGTCCCCAAGCCATCACAAAAGGGCTGTTTTCAAGATTTTCTAGTCTTTAAGGCAATTTTTTTAATTAAACTTTTTCTTTTGAGAGAATTGTAGATTTATGTGCAGCCGTAAGAAATAATACAGAGAGACTCTGTGGTCTTTATCCAGTTTCTCCCAATGGTACCATGTATAGCACAATGTCACAATGGGATATTAACATGCAGCCAAGACTTAGAACATTCCCGCCCCTGCGAGGACTCCTAACGCTGTCCTTTAGCCTCCCCCCAACGCCCCCTTCTCTTTAACCCCTGGCAACACTGGTGTGCTCTCCATTTCCATAATTTTGTCATTTCAAGAACGATATACAAATGGAATCATGCGGTATGTAACCTTTGGGGACTGGCTGTCTTTCACTCAGCCACACTCCCTTGACATCCATCTGAGCTGTGGCCAGCATCCATAGTTTGTTCCTTTTATTGCACTGGTGTGGGCGGACCACAGTTGGTTTAGCCTTTCACCTATTGAAGGACATCTGGGTTGTTCTCAGTTTTTGACGATTACGAGGAAAGCTGCTATGAAAGCTGCTATGAACACAGGTTTTAGTGTGAACATAAGTTTTCGTTTCTCTGGGATAAATGCCCAAGAGTGCAGTGCTGGGTCATATGGAAGTTGCATGTTTTGTTTTCTAAGAGACTGCCAAACTGTTTTCCTGAGAGGCTTGTACCATTTAACATTGCCAGCAGCAATGTCTGAGAGATCCAGGTTTTCCTCATTCTCACCCATATTTGGTGTGGTCGCTATTTTTTTTTTTATTTGAAACATTCTGTAACATGTATAGTGATACGTTCTTGTGGTTTTAAGTTTTCATTTTCCTAAGGCCAATGATGTGGGACATCTTTTTCGTGTGCTTATTTGCCATACCCTCTTTGGTGTAATGTCTGTTCATATCTTTTTCCCGTTTTCTAATTGGGTCGTCTTCACAGGGTTGAGTTTTGAGAGTTCTTTATATAGTCTACCTACTAGTCTTTTGTCAGATATGTGGTTTGCAAATGTTTCATCCAGTGTGTAGCTTGTCTTTCCATCCTCTTAACAAGGTATTTCACCAAGAAAAAACATTTAATTTTCTTGAGGCTCAGTGTATCAATTTCTCCCATCTATGAACCATGCTTTTGGTGTCAACTCTAAGAACAGAAACTCTCAGGTAGCCGTAAGAGACTTTCTCCTGTGTTTCCTTTGAAAAGCTTTATAGTTTTACATTTAAACCTATGATTCAGTTTAAGTTAATTTATTTTATTCTGGTAAAATGCACATAACATACAATTTACCATTTTACAGTATACAATTAAGTGGCATTAAGTACATTCACAATATTCTGCAGCCATCACCACCACCAAGTTCTAGTACTTTTTTGTCATCCTAAATATAAACCCTGTACCCATTAAGCAGTCATTCCCCATTCCCTCCTACCCCAGCCCCTGGGAGCCACTAGTCTGCTTTCTGTTGTTATGGATTTGCTTATTCTGGACACATTTTGAGTTAATTTTTGTGTAAGGTGTGAGATTCATTTTTTTTTACTATGGATGTCTAATTGCTCTAGCACCATTTGTTGAAAAGGTTGCCCTTCCTCTGTTGAATTGCTTTTATACCTTTGTCAAAAATCGGTTGGACATATTTATGTGGGTCTATTTCTGGGCTCCCCATTCTGTTCCATTGATTTATGATTATCCCTCCATGAACATTGTGCTATCTTGATGCTGTAGCTGTATATTAAGCATTAATATCACAGTAGAATGATTCCTCCATCTTCTTCTTCTCTCTCTGTTTTTTTAAAGATTTTATTGGGGAATTGGGGGAGGGGAACAGACAAGTGGCTGCCCTTTTGTTCAGTCTAGTTGTGGAGGACAATGTCACTTCACTGGCCCATGTTGGTATTATCATTGTGCTCTTTCCAGGTGAGGCAGTTGTTCACCAGCCATTGGACAGCCACTCACGGTGGCTAACGGCAGCTCACGAAATGGCATGCCAGCTGCCAGCCAGCCCCACTGCAGCCTACACCATCACTGGCGACTCACGGCAGCCCAGCTCCAGGTCGAGCTGTTGTTCACCATCTTAGCTGTAGAGGGCGCAGCGTCACTGGCCCTCATGTGGGAT
>NW_017731574.1:2103474-2129437 GCF_001890085.2 Hipposideros armiger
ATGGCAATGCCGACATGTCAGGGATGTAGCCCACCTGGTAGGGGATCTGGCACGTGGCAAGCTCCCCTCAGATGTTAACTGTCATCGTTCCATGAGTTGGTGCTATAATGCCCGCCGCCTTGCACGTCTTGTCAGTCCTGTGTGTCACCAAGCAGACCTCAGTGCAAGCCCTAAGAACCCTGTAGGCCCCACCCAGTCCAGCCCCAGGGTGGACACCTTCATCAAAGGCAGAGACATCACTACTGTCTGCAGCCAGCTCTGCCCCCACAGCTGCTTTGATTGGGGTCTGTGAAGGACAGGAGCTCTGTACATGGGGACTGGCCACACTGTCTGAGAGCTCTCCTTCCACTGGCTCATTCAATTGCCACCTGCTGCTCATTCTCCCACTGGGAACACAGCTAGAGCAGAACAAATTCCCCTCCCCTCACAGAGCTGCCACTGTAGTGGGGGACAGTCAGCAAAGAAGACGGGTCAGTAAAATAGAGCATGTTAGTGCAGCACTACAGTGGAAAATAAAGCAGGGTGGAGGCGTGGGGTTGGGCGTGTGTGAAGCACGTAGAGGCTCCCCCAGAAAAGTGTCAGTGCAAAGAGGGCATTTTAGCAGAGACCTGGAGGAAGGGAGGGGAGCCTTGTGGATTTCTGGAGGAGGAGTCTTGCAGGCTGATGGAATAGCATGTGCAAAGGCCCCGGGGCAGAAGCTGGGAGCATGTGTTCCAGGAAGAGCACGGAGGCCCGACTGGCTGGAAGGGAGAAGGCAGGAAAGGAGAGAGAACGCCTGCCATTAGTCTCCATCATTTATTGCACATGATGCTTCCTCAAGTCTTTGAGAGCAAACCACGACAGAAATAAACACAAGATTATGTAGTCAGAAAGGCCAACTTGGACTGACCCAAGCCCTCCTGTCCAGTCTGCGGTGGGAGAGACGAGGATATGCATCGAGGCCCTGAGGAGCAGCACCTCACCCCAACATGTTGCTGCTCTTGCCCAGCTGAGGTAGAAGAGTTTGGGAGTGGGGGGACCTCAGGACTCATGGCTACCTGCAGGGCTAGATGGGCCAACCTCCGAGATCTCTTCCAACATCTGGGACCCCAATGGTGGAAAGGGGTGGAGGGTGTAAAAGGAAGACATGGGCACACTGTCTACTCACTCACTCGAAGACTCACATATCTTCTCCCAGGCGTGCCCCTGCATACTCACATATGCACATGTGCACAGCGTGCTCAGGCAGGCAGGCACACACCTCACATCCCACCCCAGCACTTAGACGTGAAAACAGTGGTTTTCATTCGTACAGCAGCTGCTCCCACGTTTATGCCTGGAGCTCTACTGAAGCCTCACCTAGCCTGTGAGGCATACTGTGGTTATTCAGTGGGGGGAAACTCAGGCATAGAAGGTTACAGAAGGTGCAATGCTGCAAGGCTGCACCAAGGAGGAGCTGGATCTGGACGGAGACTGTTCGTTGGCATGTGTCTGAGTGTGTGGTCACTGGACAGAGCTACAGATGACCTCCTCCACCTTGCCTCCCAGTTCTGTCCACTGCAGAGCCCTAGGGCCAGGGTAGGCTGCAGAGCAGTGAGTCCCTGAGGGGAGCAGTGGGCAAGCCAGGGTACCCTGGAAAATGCCTCTCCTTCGGTCCAACCACCAGAAGATACCCCTCTGCCAAGGCAGGCAACACCAGGTGGCACCTGGCCAGGGTTTGGGGGCCAAGAAAGACAGATGTGGCCCAGCCACTTACCCACCCACCTTGGCTGGGGAGGGGTTGGGGGTGAGGGGCACTTAGTGCCTGCTTAGCTGCCTCAGAAGGCGTGCACCAGGGCGGCTCAGGCAGCTCCTGTGGCCAGCCTTGTCAGTAGCCCCCAATGATGTATGAGGCTAGAGTCCCACAGGCAGCAGGGAGCTGACCCCAGCTGGGGGTCCCCTGACTCTGCCTATCTGTCAGGGTGACAGGTGGAGCACAGAAGAATTGGGGGGTGGGCAGGTGGGAGGGAGGCTGCACTGCCAGCAGGCTCACACACAGAGGTGTCCCAAGGGGGACGGGGCTTGGAGTCACTCTGGTGTGGCTCTGTGGTCAGACTGGGCTGGGGGTCCACATTCCCTGTGTCCTCCCTAAAACTTACCCTGAGCAAGGCCAGTCCCAACACCACACTGGATGCCTGGTTGTTTATCATCGCTCTATGTCCACATCTGTTCATTTCAGCTCAGTGGTCAGTGAACTCCTTTTATTTCATCTTAGCAGGACTTTCTGGTACTGTCCATCCTTCACTTCTATATGAACTGAGAACGGAAAGGGGTGCAGGGAGATGGGAGACCTATCCCTATCCCAGCTCCCACAACCATGGTCAGATGGCAGATGTCATTTGGCCGGGCAGAGTGGCAGCTGATGCAGTGGCCATGGACCTTGCGTCCTGCAGCCCCATCATGCACCTGAGAATGCAGGAAGCAGAACATGGTGGGTGATGGGGTGCAGCCTCATCCATGGGGCATGGGCTGGTGTAGGGTGACCGTCTCAACCCCTACTGAGATGCACAGCCCAGGGCTTTGTGTTTACACAGGGGGACGGCACAGTCTTCCCCTCCCTTAAGCCACACCCAGAGCTCTGCAGTCATTGGGTTGAGCATCCTCCGTGTTACTAAAAATGCTTCTATTCTAATTCAAAGGGAGTCTGGGGCCGCCCCGGTCGCACCCTGCAATTGGCTAACATGGACAGAGCATGGGCTGGGCCCAGCTCCTGAGACACGAAGCCCTCCACCTGCGTGGAAGGAGCCAGGCGTGTGCCTGCAAAGGGGATAAGCACCCCAGGCCACCAAAAAGGGAGTCAAATCAGCCTCAACGAGGAAGGAGGCTCTGACACAGGCCACAATGTGGATGAGTTGTGGAAACACTGTGCCCGAGAGAGAAGCTGCGTGTGGATGATTCCAGGGACATGAAACGCCCAGAGCAGGCAAATCCAGACAAGCGGGTCCGTGTTGGCCGGGGCTAGGGAGCGGGTGACTGCGGATGGGGACGGGTTTCCTTTTGGGGTGATAGGAATGCTCGGGAACTAGGAGGTGGTGGATGCCCAACACTGAATGTGCTAGATGCCACTGAATTGTGCACTTTCACATGGTGACAATGGTGACTTTTATGTTGTGTGTATTTTACAACTAAAAAAAAAATGGAATGGTCAGGGAAACTCCCTGAGAGGGCCGTGTGAACGCGCCTTGAATGAGGAAGGGGCATTGGGCCGTGTGAAGGGGAGCATCTGGGTATAGCTAGTAGCCTAGTAGGAGGAGGCAGTGGGGAGGGGAGACGGCAGTGAGTGTGGGGAGGCCGTGGGCTGGAGGGGCTCCAGGGAGGCGAGGCTGAAAGGTCAGGAGGCCTCCAGGTGAGGCCATTCCTTCCAGAACCTCCTCCAGCCTCTGGCCCAGGCAAACCCTACAGAGAGGAAGGCTCAGTGGTCTAGAGGTCAGAGGTTGCCCTTGGAGGTCACCTTAGAGCCTAAATGCCAACTGTGATCAGGGCAGCTGGAGCCTGGGTGGGCATTGACTCTGGGTCAAAAATCAGCACTTAACCGGTTTAGAACTTTACCCGTGATCACTGGGCCTCTGCCCTACGGAAGTATGAGCATCCTGTGGTGACTTTTCCTTCTTGCCCATTTGGGGCACTTGAAGGAGTTTTGAAACTAATTAAGGTTGTCAAATCCTCAGAGCAATCAGTAAGAAAAAAAAATGAATACCCAGAAAAGCAAAGTGATACCTGACGACACAAGGGGCTTATAAGAGGCTTCTGTCTCCGGGAGCCCACTGGTCCATCAACTGCTCCTTCTAAACACAGCCGAAGGGAGGTGTTTAGGTGAGACCATTTGGGTCAGCTGAGGTGACCTTTGACCCAAAGACAACCTGGCCTGGGGGTTTCTAAATGGACCCCCAGCCAGATGGCCCAGGCCAGGCCCCGAGAGTACCCCTCACACCTGCTCTCCGACTGTGTCACCATCCTGGCACTATTGCCTCCCTCCCACCTGCATCCGAGAGGATGTTGGTCACCTGCCAGGCTCAGGGGAGAGTTGGCGTGGGTGCTGGCAAGCAGAGTTGTTTTTCCTGGGTGATGAGAAGACAGGAGGTGGGAAGTCGGTGGCCGCTCTCAGGGTCACCAAGGCTGCTCCTTACGGTTCCATCTCGAGGCACCCAGCCTGTGCTCAGAGCAGGGAGGGCAAGGATGGGGCCATGTGACCACTGCATCTGTCCCCAACCTCTTCCTGTACTCACAATCAACCCCTCCCTCCTCCAGGGACCTGGCAGAGGCTGGGCTCACCCAGTAGGGTTCTATCAGCAAGAAAGAGCGTGCTAATGGCCTCGATGGCATCCACCTGCTGCCCTCTCAGCTGGAAGTCTGACCAAGGCCTCTTCCTGTATCTCTCTGTCCTGGCCTGAGGTTGGCCTTGACCCTCACGTCCACTTGGGACTCTGCTCTGACCCCTCAGGCAGACTCGGTTGCTACCAGATAGACCGTGTTGTGCATCACAGCACCAGCATATCTCCTCAAAGCAGCGTGTTTAATCACGTCCTCTGCTAGACTGTCAGCTCCAGGAGGCCAGGCCCACGGCCATCTAGTTGGCTGCTCAGCACGTGGTCTGGAGTAGACTCTATAAGTGAATATACTTTACAGAAGGGACAGGAGCGGGCGTGGGCACTGCAGCAGTGAGACTGAAGCTGGGGGCTGGACAGGGGGCCAGGGTGGCTGGGGCCAGAGTGAGTAGAAAGACCAGGCCGGTGACAAGGTGGACCCAATCAGGAGGCTCCGAAGTGTGACATGAATGTGAGGTTCTTACGTAAGAGGAGGGCGATGGGAGAGGCGAGGACGAGCTTGGGGCTGGGGTTTCCATCGCTAGGCAGCCCGGCTCTCCGCCGCCGCCCGCTTCTGGGCTTTCTTGGCTGGGGCTGCTCCTGACAGAAGGGATGCGTGTTGTCGGGGGCGGGGGGCTTGGTGTGTGTGCGTGTGCGTGTGTGAGTATGTGTGTGTGTTTAAAATACGGAAAAAAAAAAAGGAGCGTGGCTACACCCAGCTGCGAGAGGCTGGCCGGGCTCCGTCCGTGCCAGTTCCCTCCAAGCTGGCACGGTGGGGACAGGGGGAGGGAGAGGTGAGGAGCTGCCGTGAGGGGAAGATGGACGCCTGCCATGGACGAGCAGCGGGCTGGGCGCCTCCCGGGTGCCCGCGGACTCCTGGGGCCAAAACTCACAAACAAAAACCACAGCAAATCGCTGACAGCCCATCTCGGGGAGGCAGCAGCCGCTTGGCAGAGGAGCCACGGAGGACCCGACTGGGAGCAGGTGGACGGTGGCGGCTGGCGCGGCACAGGTAACAATTGAGGGGGGCTCGCTGGGCAGGTGACTGGGTCTCGGCCTGGGTGCGGGTGACGTGGTACAGTAGCTTGCGGGGATGGCTGCATCCAGCAGGGTTCTGGGCCAGCACGATCTACTCTCTCATCCCCCGGCTCCCCGAGCACGGGAGACGGTCCACCACCCCAGGCCTATTGTCCTCCAGGTGGCACAGGAGCCATCCCTGCACAGAGGAGTAAAGCAGGGCTGGCGGGCTGCATACGGAGAGCATCAGGGTTTGAGGGGACAGCAGCCACACCCAGGGTCCCCGGCATGGCAGTGCCTCTGGCTCTGGTACTCAGGCCCCTCCTTCTGGATTCTTGGGGCTGCATCACCTCTACCCCACGCCCTGCTGGCTCTCAGGGCCAGGTCCTCTCTGCCTTGTTTCCGGAAAGGTGTCCCCAAACCGTCCTTGAATGTCTGTCTGTTTCTTCTCACAGGCCAACCCAGGGACTCAGGTGGGGAGGAGAGGAAGGTTGGAGGGTGACACCTGGGAGATCCCTGGAGAAGCATCTTACTTCCCTCCCTCCCGTCTGCCCAGAGCCCCTCAGCCTGGCTTGGCACGGAGGTGCCTGTGTGCAGACCGTTGGGACCACAGCCAAACGTGGCCATCAGAGGGAGCTCGGGTGGCTGTGCCAAGGAACCCAGCTGCCGAGGGCACAGGGGCAAGCTGCCTGGGTGGGGAGGGGCCATGCCTGGGGGGCTCCAAGGACAAAGCCCTGCTGGGCAGAAAGGACCAAGGCAGTGGGAGAGGCTATGCAGACTTTTTGCCTGCCGGGAGGTGGTGCAAAAGAGGGATCGTGTAGAGTGGCACTGGCCCCAGTGCCTGGTCACCCCTCACTGGCTGAAAGCCATGGTGAGCGGGGAGGAAGCCTCCAAGCACATCGAATGCATGCCTTGGGCTGGGGACACAGGACCAAGGGAGACAACATTGCCACTCTGGGGACTCTGGGCTGGATGTTGTCCTTTGTGATGTTTGGAGCAGTCAGTGTAGATCCAGAAAGAAGGTGGTACATGAGGGTGCCTGGGGCATATGGCTGGGAAGGGCATGAGTGGGGACCCACGGGGCCTATGTCCTGTGCAGTGGCCAGTCCGCTCTGCCATGTTGGTAGGGGCTTAGGCTGTGGGAGCATGTAGGTTGAGGAGTTTAGCCCTTGAAGGACAATGAGGGGCTTCCAAGGTCCGGGCTGGCTGAGGGGCAGCAACGTGGGGGTTACCCAGTGCTGAGTGGCCCAGGGAGCACAGGATCTGGAGTTAGGCAGGTGGAGATAGAACGAGAAACGCGTTTTGGCTTCAGACAGGGCTCAGACCCTGGCAGAGGCCCAGTCACGAGATTGCTCGGGCAGATGACGGGGGCTCCCAGTCACTGATAAGACATCCTCCTGGTCAGGCGAGTAATGGGGGGTTCTGAAGAAGGTGCTCAGTCCCAGCTTATCTGGCCCCAAAATGAGGCCAGCAGTGCGTGCCGCCCCTCAGAGCACTAGGCAGACAGCATTCTCCATGGAATGCTCTGGGGAGCAAGGTGCAATGGCCCTGGTGCCGGCCAGGAGCTGAGTGTGGGGTTTGTGCACAGCACACCAACCTAAGGTCTCAGAGCCTCAGTTTGGTCAGCTGTGTGGTGGGCGGGCAGCCCTCAGCACTTAGGTTGGTGCGCACCAGGTGGGTTCTGTGGGTCATGCCCTGGCACCAGCACAGGTTTGCTCAGATCTTTGTGGCTGGGGGTTCCTTTTGTCCCCAGCCCCTAGGACTCTCTATCACTGGCCCCAACACCCCCACTAGCGGGGCAGGTGCTGCCCTGGCCCGGGTGAGCCCTGGTCAGAGCACCCAGTGGGAGATTTCAGAACCAGAGGGGCTGTGGGCAGTGGTGACCGTCCACTGTGCCTCCAGCAATGAGAGGCGGGGACGTGCCCAACCACAGCCTCATTCCACAGCCCGAACCCCACCAAGTGCTTCCACAGGCTGCCCCTGGTCCCAGTCCTGCCCCAGTCTATGGCCTCATCTGGGGATTCAGGGTCCCCTCTGCCAGCAGCTCTGGCGTGGCCATGGGCCCGGGTGGGGAGAGTGGACAGCGGGAGCTGTGTTGTGGGGGAACAAGGGAGCTGATCCGTGACGTCTCCCCTCACGGCCTTGCCCACAGCTGCCCCCACCGGCAGGTCTTTGTTCACGGAACTGGGGCAGGTGGCCTGAGCCGGTGTGGTGACGGAGAGAGATCTGCCCTCAGCGGCAGAGGCCGCCGTCACCGCATTTCACCGTCCTACCTCCTGCATGGGCTCCCAGCTCCCTGGAGAGCCCTGCCAGATGTTCCTTGGTCGACACATTGCTTCCCTAATGAAATATTCATGCAATCTTTCTGCCTCTTGACAGAAAAGCCTCTGAGGCTCCCACACCATGGGGAGTGAGCCTGACACCCGGCCTCCCAGAGGGTCCTGGGAGTGAGCAGGCACTGGCCACCCCCACCCACCCTGCCTTCTCCAAACCTTGGAGACAAGCCATCCTACCCTGCAGCCCAGCCAGAAAGGAATCCATAGCGTCCGATGGCCCCCATCCCATGCCAATAAGACTTGACCCACAGCCCACCAAAGTCCCTCCTGCTATGTGGTGGCCAGACCTCTTCTTGGCACTCCAGTCACCTGCCATCCATCCATCCATCCATCCATCCATCCATCCATCCGTCTGTCTGTCCATCCATCGACTATCCACCCACCCATCCATCCAACTATCCTTCCATCTGTCCATCCGTTTGTTCAGTATCAGCTGAAAGCCTACTAAGTGCTGTTTCTGTACATGGAGATTGGGCTCCGTAATGTTGAGTGAAACGAACTGACCCTGTGCTCTGGGCCAGACACGTGTGACAGCTTCCATGCACTAGTCACACTGGGCACCCTTCAGGGGCTTGCAAAATCCATGGAGAACCCCAACCACTCTGCAGCCTCCAAGAGGCCAGCTCAGAAATGCAGTGGACAGGATCCCTGAAATGGACAGATCCACAAGGTGGCAGGAGATTGTGACGTCCCTGAAATGCAATGGACAGGGTCTCAATCACTGTGCCACCTCCCCAGCCATGCCTATGAGGAGCGAGTACAGGGAGGCAGGGGGCTGTGGTTGGGGACTGGCACTGGGGCTTTGCTGGGGTCACTTCACCAGGCACCCCCATTTCTGTGCAAACTGCTCCCACAGGTGGGCCAGGTGCTCCACATGTGCGCTCCCTGGCCTGGGGTGAGGCGGGGTGCTGCACCCTGCCCCACAGACCCCTCAGCCCTGCTGCAGCGCTCTACAAAATGGGAGCACTGACTGGCTGCCAGGGCTCTGGGCCCAAGCCCTGCTGTCAGCACCTGTGGGTGGCCACCCAAGAGCCACCTGCCTGGCCGAGCCTGGGGCAGACACTCACCGATGGTGCCAGCTGCATCCCTGACGTCTCTGAGGCTGGCCGCCTGCATCCTCCTGTCTGGCCCCGCCCTGGCCCCTCAGCCAGTGCCTCTGTACCTCTGTTCAGGCAGTAACCGAGCCTGGAGTACCCTACACTTCTCTCCCCGAATCTGACTCTTGCTCCAAGGCATCACAATCTCCTCCCACCTTGTGGATCTGTGGGGTGTGTCTGTGCAGGAAGGTGAGACTCTGTCAGTCCTTGTGGCTGGGTTGTTGGATTAGAGGGTAGGGGCTGGATGGACAGGAGAGGAGGGTGAGGGTGGCACTCCCAGGGCACAGGTGGCTCCCACACATTCTCTGTGCACCTTGGTGCCCATGTCAGCTTGGTGCTCTGCTCACAGTCAGGTACAGGGGATGGGCAGTGAAGGGGCGGGGGATGGATGGGCGCAGGAGGAGCATATAATCTTCCACGAGCGTGAGGGGCAGTGCTAGACCCTGAGCGTATGGCTTGGTGCCAGCCAGGCCCAGTTTGAGGCCAAGCTTGTGCTTGCTGTGTGACCTTAGTCCCCTCTGAGCCTCCACTGTCTCATCTGTAAAATGGTCCCAGTCACGCTAGTGTTCATGGAATGACAGCACTTGGTTTGGTGCCTGGCTCGAATTGCCCTCAAGAAATGACAGCAGGCAGTGACCGGGCTCCATTCGGCCAAGGCCGGTCACTGATATCAGCCACCCTGGGTCTGGAGAACCCCTCTGCCACCTTGTCCCTAGAGGCCACCCTCACAGAGGACAGGGGAGCCTGGGTCCAGAGGAAACTTCCAGTTTAGCTGCCACCAGGAAGAAAGGGCCCAGGAGCCGTAGGTGCTGTTGGCAGGGAAAGAACCTTGGACCTTGAACTCTGGACCTGACCATCCTTCCCTAAGGGGCCGCTGAGGCTGCCTGGCCTCCTGCAGGGGCTCGTTTCCTGTCACTGGGAGACAGGGTGCTGGGAGACCAGCAGCTATTCCATGCTGCGTGAGCTCCCCAGGCACCATCTTGCTCCAAACCCCACACCTGCAGAGACAGAATGCAGCCGGCCCTCAAGAATGGGTGGCTTGGGGCGTTCAGGAGGAGGGGAAGGGGCCAGTCGATGTGTTTGTCCCAGAGATGGTCTCTGTGGCCCTGGGTCTAAGGAAAGAAAGACGATGTGGTGGTCTTTGAATGAAATCCTCTGCACTGTCATCTGCAGAGCTGAGGGCTGCCTTCCTGCACTTGGTCCCTCTGCTCAGTCAGGGTCTCCCTGGTCTGTGGGGAGGGGGCAAGAGGGGTGGGGTGTTGGGCAGTGGGGGCAAATGGCTGCCCCTGAGATCCCCACAGGGGCTGAGAAAACATAATGAGGGCGTCTGTGTGAGGGGTCCACAAGACCCTGGGCTCCTGCCTGCAGGTGGTGGTCACAGGGAGGCCTAAATCTTGCCCCAGGGGCTCCCCCGAGCAACATGCAATCCTTGGGTGCTCTTAGGGGGTCTGCCCACTCTAGGAGACTCTGCCCAGGATCAGAATCAGGGCCCGAACACGGGCTCCACTCCGCCGACTCGCAGGGGCAGGTCCTGGTCTCGGAGAGGCTTTCGGGGGGTTCTAGGGCTCCAGCCCTCCCCAAGTCTACACCAGGCCTTGTCCACCCACCCTGGCCTCTGGGTTGAGTCTTTGTCATTAACTGCCTGCTCTGACCTTGGTAACTGTCACTTTGAGTGACAAGATAAAAACTCCGTAACAGCTCCATTTACTGAGCCAAGCTTGAGCTTTGCCTCAGTGGCTTTGTCTAATTGTCTGGGAGGCAGGTGCGGGGTCTCCACATTCAAGGCTCAGAGAGGTCAAGTCACCTCCCCAAGGCCACAAAGCTGAATGGTGCAGGAACGGAGCAGCCCAGGAGTGTCAGGGCCTGGTGCCCTGGGTCTTGTCACCAGGACAGGCAGACAGGAGCTGGGACCCTCCCCCAGGAATGATCTCAAAAGCTGGACCCCAGCCCTCCAAGGATCGTGGTCCAAGGATCCAGTGTCAGTGCCCTCCCTTCGTGGGCGGTGGGCTTGGGGGAGCCCCCTGGCCCCTTTTTCCCTCTCTCCCGCGCTGCTGGTGAGGTAATAAGCTATGCGTGTAGTATAGAAATAAAACATGTTCTGCAGAACAAATGGTGTTAATTTGCAGCGTGCTCCACAGCCTGGCATTACTGAGTGCCTAGAGGGTGGGGGCAGCAGCTGCTCCAGAATTAACAGCCGTGTGCGGCAAATTAGAGAGGCCATGCATCACCATCAGAGGCAAAACGTACCCCAAACTTCAACTCGGGCAGCCCTGCACCTCCCTGGAGGAGGCTGGTTCTGAGAAGACAAGAAGCGCAGTTTTCCAGCCCTTCTCCCCCCTTGGGGGTCCCTGTTCAGAGCAGGCAGGGCCCATTGCTGGGCCCACCCAACAGCACCCCCAGGGTCCGGTGTGGGGTCAGATATTGGGTCAGGTGTGGGGTCTGGTGTGGCTGGCTATTGGATCCACTTCTCTAAAACCTGTGTCACGCCTGGTGGCATGGGATGGGGCAGGCAGCTTGGTCCTGTCTCAGTGGCCGCCTCACCCACTGGGCACTAAAAACGAATTCGAGACGAGCCCTACCTGGGACACTGCACTCTCAGGCCCCCTCTCCCTGGCAGCCTGGACCGATACCCCACCCCCTGTCTCCTTCGTCACCCAAGGTTCAAGCTCCTGGCCCTTTCCGAAGACCTCCCCACAACGGCCAGTTAAGCTGAATGCCTATTTGTCTTATTTATTTATTACTCGCTGTTGCTGCTCAGAGCTGCAGGTCCCTATTGATCCATAGCGACGTTGGCAGCTCTGAGATGCTTGGCTTCTCCTGGGCAATCCGTCTTCCTTGACCTACCCCACCTCCACCCAACCCCTGTCTGTCTGACTGACGAGTGTCTGCCTTAGGTATGAGGGGGGAGCTGGATCTCAAATCACAGCTTTGTAGGAGATGCCAGCCACTTTTCTGCATCTAGTGAACACTTAACATCATCCATTTACCCCTGTCGGGCCAGCCACTGGTGGGGCACCAGTGCTTCTACTCACCTTCCTGAACCTCCAAACTCTGGAAATCTAGGCTGTTCCTGGGATGGGCAGAAAAACAAAACAAAACAGGTGCATAGGGTACAGGTGTTTGTCTTCCCTGCTGGTCTTCGCTGGACCCGAGGGGCCAAAGAGCCCATGATATGCAGAATTGGGGTCCTCTTTGCTTTCTGGTCTTGCTTTCAGTGTAGCCCCTGTTTCCCTCCTCAGTGGGGAGGAGGGGTCATTCTGGAATTGTACATCCTCTCTCGGGAACCCGACCCCATTCCTTCTGCTAAGGTCAGTGCTGGGCACCCAGAGGCCTTCAGTCAATGCTTATGGGGTTGATGGATGGACAGATGGACATGTTAATTAACAAGGCCCTGGACTCAGAACTTTACACAGGGAAGGATCTTTGGAGAGCATCTAGCCCAACAGTCCTATAGGACAGATGGGGAAACAAGCTATCAGAGAAGAAGCCTCCTTCTCTTTGGCCACCAGTGGGTCCAGCAGAACAGGACACCAAATCAGTCATCTCATGGGCTTCTCCGTGGGCAGATCTCCAGGTGTGCCGAGCTGAGGGCCAGGAGCCGTGGGTGCTATAGAGCCTAGCACAAGGTGCCGTCCTGCAGGGGCTTGGAGATAAGTTGGGGAGACCCTCTCAAACTCCACGACATTAAACTCCATACTCAACAAGAATAAATGCAGCATCACGAGGCTTCTCAGGAGAAGTCAGGGAGTTAGGGGAAGGGTCAGAGGCCCGGGCTGGGGCTCTGGGTCTGGAGCTGGGCCCACGGTGGGTGACTGAGGTGGAGGTGTGGGGAGGACTTTCAGGATGGTTCCATGTGAACAAACCAAGGCAGAGGAGTGTGTCCGAGAGCTGCTGATGGGTGTGTGGGAGGAGGAGGGTGCGAAGAGGGGTTGGGATGAGTCAGGAGGGCTGGGATTGAAAGGCAGGGAGCTTGGGATTCTGGCAGAGGAGAGATGGGGCCCTTTAAGAAAACAGATTGGGGGCGTCTGGCCCATCTTTATAGCTCCCAAGCCTGCCTGCTTCCCACTGACACTATCCACCCCTGCTGCTCAGACAGCCTTTGTTCCCTGGTCTCTCCTGCTGTTTAAATTCAAACTTTGCAGGGAAACACCTTTTGGGATGAAATATAACCTAGAACCACAATATATAAAACAGCTTGTGAGAGGTTCCTCTGAGAGGGGGTTAGAAGTGAGGGTCCCGTGTACACAGCCACCCCCTATTCCCCATGGAGGCCTCTGGGGCAGCTTCAGAGCTCATCCAACACGGCCTAAAACCACTGTCCTAGACCCGATCCAGCGGAGCTGACCACCTTGCCCGACTCTGGGACACTGTATGGTCCTGACCATAGGCACGGCAGGCATGGGGATATTGGAGGGGGACTCTTGTTTGCAGGGGGGAATGTGGAGTTTGTCTGGTAGGGGAGAGGGACGGTGCTCAGAGTCTCCCCTTGATGGGGCCAGAGTGGGGGTGGACCCTGCACCCCCTTCCTAAGCCTGGGGGGTTGGCGGTCACTGCCAGGTCACATCTGCGGGGCACACGGGAGCAGCTCCAGATGTACCAGAAGGGCCGTGCTCGAATGTCAGTTCCATCTTCTCACAATCATTTCAGCATCCTCTTAGCTCCACGAGCGAACGCAGCCTGCTCGTTTGAATGCGTAATTAGCCGAGCAGTCTACCTCGCTAATTTCAAGGCAGGGGAAGGGAGTGGAGGGGGCTTAGGAATTTGCATATTAATTTAGCCGAGGGAGAGAAAAATTGTTTACCACTTCCTTCTCCAGTGGCTCACAGAGGACTTAACTCTTTCCTGTGTGCTGTCTGGAGCCATGGAAAGATAATGTGATGGGGCCGCAGCCAGTCTACCCAAAGCTGCCTGGCTCACCCAAGCCTCCTGCTGTGTCTCACCTCCAAGGGTGCCGGCAGCCCCCTTTCTTTGCAGGGTCCACATGGGAGCATCTCTGGGTCCAGATGATACAGGGACTGGTGTTGCTGGGGATATGCTAATGACCCCAAGCTGCCCTCCTCGGCTGACCCTCACCTATGGTTTTCAGGCATTGGAGATACCTGGGTTCCCTTAAACTCCCCATCATCTTCATCTATCTATTTATTCCACACCCTCCACAGCACACCAAATCCAGTCCGGCACAGTGCTGGGGCCCTGGGGAGGACGCGTGGCTGTCTTCCCCACCAGCTGGGCCAGCAGAAGGTGAGGCGCTGCTGAGAGCACTCTGATTTCATAGGTTAAGACAAATTTCTGCTGGAGTGGTCAAGGCAGACTTCCTGGAGGAGGTAGCATTTGCCCTGGGCCTAGCAGAAAGAATGTTTTCACTGGCAGCGAAAGATACCTCTTTAAGTGATGGAGCTGGTGACAGAAAGCACCTGGAAGAAGGGGTGGGGGCAGAGCAGAGGGCACACAGGAGACATCTGGGGAGCTGGGTTCTTTGTTCTCACTAGATTCAGGGCTTGTGAGGTCTCAGAAGCTAGAAAGGTTTGTGAAAAGCCCCTGATGACATGCTGAATAAGCCATGTGCCATGGCAAACAACTAAACCCCTCTGAGCCTCTGTCTCGTTTGTCAGGTGGATAATAATAATTCCGAGGGTTGTTTCAGGATGGAAAGAGATACTGTGAAATGTTTGGCACAGTCGTGTCTTCAGGCAATGCCGCCACCTGCTGCGGTTGAGAGTCTTACTCAGACAGACAGACAGCAGTGTCCACTTAGAAAAGGTGTGATGCATCAGTGACGCAGGCAGCTGTTTCCCCAGAGACAATGTTTAGTGGGGGCTATGTTTCTAGCTGAAGACCTGATCTTCACCATGGCAGACAGGCACCATGTTCCATCCTCCCCCTGGGGCCTGGTGAGCACCAGATGAGGTGAGCTACAGAGACCCCCACCCAGCCCACCCTACACGTGGCAATCTAGATAGGAGCCACCCATTGCAATGGCACCTGGTGGCAACTAGGAACACAGGTCACACGCAGGACTGTGAAAAGCACGTTCTAAAATGCACAGACACACCTAAACTGCAGCTGATCACGCAAAACTTCATCTTCTTTAGAATTGGGACAGTGTACCCCATGTCAGGAAGCAGCCAGGTAGGGGGCTTGAGGGAAGCTGCTGTGGGTACCCTGAGGCTCCATGGGGACTGTGGGAATGAATCACAAGATGTGTGGGGTCCTGGAAGAGGGATGACCAAATGGACTCAGACCAGACCAGCATCCGCAGGGGGAGTTCAGGCCAGGCCAGCCCTCCCCACTTGGAGATTAAATTTCTCTGCATCACCAGAGGCCTGGCCCATCCTGAGCCAGGGCAGATGTCATTAATCAATCACAGTGCCTCTGAGTGATTTCAAGAGCCCTGGGGGATTCCAAGAGCTGCTTTTTGCCACCTGGATTAGATGAGCTCCAAATGCCCCCTCAGGGCTAGTCTACATTTCACATGCAGGTTACTGAGGAACAGGCATG
The DNA here is from genome assembly GCF_001890085.2 of Hipposideros armiger. Taxonomy (NCBI): domain Eukaryota; kingdom Metazoa; phylum Chordata; class Mammalia; order Chiroptera; family Hipposideridae; genus Hipposideros; species Hipposideros armiger. Next base: position 2,118,745 of record NW_017731574.1, read on the forward strand.
CCTGCCAGCATTGAAGGACTGGGCTGTAGGTCCTGCCCCCCTCTAAGCTTTCTTGCAGCTGCCAGCCCCACCAGCAGCTAACGAATGGTGCACTTCGGGGTCTGCAACCCTGCAGGCTGGCCTCCCACACCAGATGCGAGATCTGTCCAGCACACTGGCTTGGCAGCACACTATGACCAAGAACACGGGCTTGGGGTCAGATACCTGGGTCCTGGAAGACCTGAGCTCTGCCACTGACCATCCTGTGGCCTGGATGAGATGCCTTCCACGGCTTATGTATGTATTTGGTTCACAGCGTTGTTAGGAGGGGAGAGAAAGAAACCTACCCCTGCATCCAGTCTTGCCCAAGCCAGCAATCACCACCCCTCTTCCCTTGCCTCTGGCAAAAGTAGGTGAGGAGGCCCAGGGGCTGAGAGCAGGTGACGCTGAGGGCGGGAATCCACAGGGCTTCTCAGGGTGGTCCCAGCCACCCTTATGGAACTCCTAAAGCCTCTGCTGAGGGTGTAGATTCCTGCGCCCACCCAGGTCCAGTGACTCCAGACCCACCTTCAGGGTCCTACGGCCTGATTGTTGGGACCTTCCCAGGGCCCTTCTCCACCCAGGGTCGGAGAGCCCGGTGCCCTCAAATCTCATGTGGGGCGATAGCCTCCCCCTCCTGGACTTCTTCCTTCAGGGAACCTGTGAGATGCAACGGCAATGGGCTCGAAAGCTGAGCCACAGGCAAAAGTGGGGGGCTGTCGCTGGGAGAGGAACGCCGGTAGAGCTTGGATCTGAGTGTGTGAATACAGGCCCCTGAGGGACTGTGCCCGGTCGGGCGGGTGCTGCCCAGCAGTGGGGCTGAAGCAGCTTGCTTGGCCCCCTGCTGTCCCTGCTCATTCAAGTGAGCCAGGACGACTCCTTTGTTTGGCTCTGTGCGTTACATGGGCTGGGTCTGGAGGTAATCTGTCTGCCTCCTGCAGCTGGCTGTCAGCTCACATCTGCGAACCAGCTTCATTTTCACTGTCATTAAAAATCCCAGGTCTGACAGGTAGAGAAAATTCGACGTAAAAACAACCACCCAGGGACCAGCTGTACCTCCAGCGGGAGCCCAGCTTCCAGCCCAGGGCAAAGCCCCTCTGAGAGACAGGGCGGGGAGCCCACCCTGCCCCCCATTGTTCTGGGGTGGGCTGGATAAGCTGAACAGGTGTTGCCCTGCCATCAGCACAGTAGGACCAGAAAAAAGACTCAGAGAGAAGGCAAAGGGAGGGGATGGAGTAGGAGGCATGCGAACACAGGCAGAAACCTGCCCTGGGCTGCACCTGCACATCACACGGGATGCCAGGCACCAGAGAAACAAGAGGTCAGAGATGTGCACCACACCAGGGTCACGTGGCTGAAACCCAACACCCGCCTCTGGCCTCACTGGGCTACCTGGGAGAGGCCTATGGACCTTGAGGCCCTGCCTGCTGTCCTTGAGGATTTTGCCTCCCGGCTCTTTTGGGCGAGGGAGGTGCACCTGTGGCGAGGGAGGTGGGTGGAGAGGGTTTCCACAAGGGCCCTGAAAAACCTGATGTGTCTCCCTGGGCACTAGAGAAAGCCTGGTGCCCCCACCAGGTCACACGGCTCTGGGGGCACTGAAGCAGCTCACAGGGACTGGCGCCAGCCCTGGGTCTTGAGATTTCTCCATCACTCAGGCAAACCACTCACCCCCGCCGAACTTCCAGGGCCGAAACTATAGGCAGTGGAAGGTGGGTGGCAGTGCCTTGTATGGGCACATGAAAGGCGTCGGGCCCTGGCCTGTATGGTGGGACTGGCCCTGCACATCACCCTGGTATCCTGCCCTTACTTCATTCCACCAGACCCTGGCTGCAGTGACTCATTTACTGCTCAGGAGAGCCTGACACCATCTTTTTGTGTCCTGGGGTTGGAGTGCACACCGGATGCTGGCTCCCAGGTCATGGATCTGGGAAGTCTGTCCTCTAGCACCCACTACCCTGATACCCTTTCTCTGTGGTAGGATGTGAGCTTCAGGCCTCAGGCATTCTCTGCTGCTGTGCTCAGCCTGGCTGGGGCCACTGGGAGGCTGGGTGAGGCCAGCCCCATGGACAGCCTGGAGACTGGCAGAGTTCTGCTGTCCAGGGTCTTGGCTGGAGCCTGAGGTAGGCTCAGAGCCTGGGTCTCAGAGTCCTAGGGCGCTGGTGCTCATGCAGTTGTCAACATCTGGAAAAAGTTCATAGCGGGCTTGGGAGGATGTGCCCATCCTTGCCTGGCTGGCTCCCTCCCACTTGGGGACAGAGGGACCTCCACAAGGCCAGGACCACCCACCCCCAGAGCAGAGGCAGCTCAGGAGCTGAGGAGCCGGCATGTGTAGGGTTAACCACTGATTATAGCTTTGTCTCTGCATCGGGTGCATAATGTGCTCATTTGCATACTGCAGTGTGCGCTCAATTAAAATGAACTTTTAATTTCTTCTAAGTAAATTACTTCTTGCCGGTACGTGACGCGCACAAATGTCAGAATAATGGGAGAGCCTTAATGAGCTGGGGAGTGAAGCGGGGTGGGGGGCTGCTGGGAATAACCCCAGGAACATGCATGTTCACAGACACGCACATGGGCAGACGCACAGGCCCGTGACCCGACTGGCACACTCATTCCTCCACATACAGCCCACCACCCCCAGCTTGCCGTCAAGTGTGGGCATGCCCGTGTGCACACACAGGTTTACCAATGCCTACCTAAGATGGACACAATCACGTTTCTTGCCAAGCTTGCTGTCAAGTGTGGGCATGCCCGTGTGCACACACAGGTTTACCAATGCCTACCTAAGATGGACACAATCACGTTTCTTGCCAAGCTTGCCGTCAAGTGTGGGCATGCCCGTGTGCACACACAGGTTTACCAACGCCTACCTAAGATGGACACAATCACGTTTCTTGCCAAGCTTGAGCCTCCCTTTCTGCTGCTTCTTATTTTGCTTATAAGTACGGGTGTAAGCTTAGAGGGTTTAAAACAATGAAACAGAATCTGGAGCAACAAAGTGGCAAGGCTATTCCCCTGGACAGGGACTGGAGGGGGCCCAGAGTTGCACTGGAGGGAAGTGGGTGAGCCCCCTTGCTGCTGGCCCAAGTAGCAAACATCACCCCTCTACTCCTCACCTCCAGGAGCCTGAGCCCTGATCGCCATCATCCCTCCTTTTGCGCATCTGAGTTGGGTAGGTGGCATTACTCTTCACTGGCCAGCAGGAGAAACTGAGGCTCAGAGAGGTGATGTAGTCTGCTTGGGGCACGTAGGTCAGTCCTGTGAGAGAGCAGCATGGGGACTGGTCTATCTGCCCCCAGATCCTGTGCCATTTCCTCTCCTCACCCTTGGGAGCCAAGATCAGAAGTTGTGGAGGTGGCATCAGCCTTCCACTGGGCAGGCAGGGATAAGGGGCGGTGAGAAGAAGCTGACCAATGTTCCCAGCTCCCAGGCCTCTCGGCCCAGTTTGGTATCGTTTCAGCACCTTGGAGAGGGCCAGAAACCTACCTGGTGCCCTGATCCCAGGCAGGGCCAGGGGTGTGTGAGGCCTGAGCCCTGAACCCACTCAGGGCTTGAATTACTAGGAGAGTCTCAAGAGAGGCTCCAACCTCTGCCCAGAGTGCCACACAAGATCTGTCCCCGTTGAGGGAAAGAGCAGACAAAGGGACGCCGAATGGCTCTGGACAAATCATGGAGCCTGTCCCCTACCCGACTGTCTCCTCTGCACTTGCCTGAAGCTCCCTGGGGCCATGTTTAACCCTGACCTGTGCTGTGACAGAGCCGCTACTGGGCAACTCTGCAACCAGTGACCACCCAGTGGAACCTGACTGAAACCACTTCTGGACACCTGCAGAACAACTGAGCAGATGCCCTCCAGGCACATGCCCCCATGGACTCCAATGCTTGAGTCTTGGGGAGGCCAATCTTCTCAGCCTCCTCAGGTCCCAGAAGGGTCAAAGGAGAACCAGTGATGTAATGCATCTTAGGATGTGCGGACATGGCTCTCAAGAGGACAGAACAGAACCAAGAACTTGCAGGCATTCGTCCTGGGCCTGCAGTGCACCTTGCAGTGTTTGAAGAGGCCCATGGCCCTGTGGGGAGAGGCACAGACATCACGGACAACATGGATGAGCACTCGCCTTTCAGATAATGGTCAGAAAGGGCTCCCTAGAGGAGGAAGGCCTAGAGCCTGCCTAACACATCAGGGTGAGGATCCACCTGGGAAATATAGGGGTCAAGTGATCCAGGTCAGTGGAGGGTTCATGTCCAGGTGAGTTGGAGGGTGAGGTGGAGGGGTGGTGACTAGGAGCGCACCAGGGAGAGGCACATATACAGACAGGAACGGTGCATGGGGGCAACGGGTGCAATGTCCGGGCTCAGGGACATGCACCTGAAAGGGACGAGCTGGGAATGACCAAGCTGAGGGAGGTGATGGGGTGGCTCAGAGTCATGAAGAAACCACAGGAAGGGGGGGCAAGGCCCTGGGGGTCCGAGGCTCAGACAGGAGCCCCCAAGTTGGGTTGTGGGGTGACTTCTCAGCATGGGGGTGCACTGAGAAGATGGCAGGTCCTGCATTTACAAATAACTTGCCATTATTTGCAGGCTGGGGGAAGCCGTGGTGGTAGCCAGAGCAAAGGGCAGAGGCTTCCAGGGCCGCTGCCCCTCCTCTGACATAGCTTGGGGCACTGGGGCACAGATGGAAAGCCCCTGCCCAGCCCTCATTGAGCAGATAGGGAAACTGAGGCTCAGAGGGTCTCAGCAAACCCAGCCTGGTAGAGAGCAGCATGAAAAGGGTGGCCTACCCTGGCGGGTAGAGAGAACCAGGCTGCCTGTGCCAGCAGTGGGATATGGTGCCTCTGTCACATTTGCCTACCCTGGAGACCCCACAGTCTCCTTTCGAGGGCGTGGGGGGGGCAAGCGGGGGGAGAACCAGGAAGTCAGCAAGCTCAGAGAGTAAAGGAGAAAAAAAAGGCAGAAAGAAGAAGCCCAAGCTAGGAGGAGCGCTGAGAGGCACCACCCAGGTCTGCTCATACCCCTCCCCGGCTCGGGAATAATTCTCCATGGCTCCCCAGTGCCGCCTGAACAAGAATAATGCCCTGACTGGGTACCCACTCCTCAGTGCACCTCACGACCGGCCAAACTGAGAACAAATGGTCCTCAAACTTGCATGCTCTGGCCTCCCTGCCTTCGCTCACAGGGCCTCTGCACCTAGATGCTCCCACTCTACCCTGACTGCCTGACCGACCCCCCAGAACCAGCTGGATTGCTCTCCCCCCAGCAGAGTGTATACCTCTCCCTTCTGATCTGCCATGAAGTAATATCACACTGCGCTGATGGCCCTGAGTGACCATGCTGCCCACCCTTACCTCCCTGCATTCGGAGGACAGCTGCCAACGGTGGGGACACATGGACACCCAAAGGGTGAGAGGTGGCACCCAGCTGTGTGTGTATCTCTCCCAAATAGGGGCCACAGTGTCCTCCTTGGGCTGTTGTGATATCAGAGGGTTTGAGCTGGAACCGTGACCAGCTGGACAGTCCGGCCAAGTTCCCGCCTTCTCCTTGGGGGAGGGGCATTTCCCCTCCTGCCCATCGTAGCTCCTGTGCCTTTAAGAAGAGGAATCCCCCCCTTGGCTTCCTGCCTTCCTGTTTTTCATGCCAGTCTCTCCCCCTGGATAGGTTCTGACAATTACCACTTCCCTGGCAGCTGGGGTGTGCTGCGTGTGTGTGTGCGTGTGCGCGCGCGTGTGCGTGTCTATTCGTGCACATGAGGTGACTGAGCCCAGCTTTCCCCCATTGCTGAAATTTACATTGAACTACAAATTAATTTCATAATTTTTTCCTCTCTAATTATGCCAACATCTGCTGCAAAGCCAAACTGTGCACATGCATTTTAATATTCTCTCCCCCTTCTCTCCTCCTCACAGCATTGCTGTCTGTCTCTGCAATGAACTTTTCAATAATTATCACCAAGAGAAGATCTTGACTTCCATTTCTCTTGCCTTTCAAGCGGGGGAGGCGGGGGGGGGGAGACAGGGGATGAGGAGGAAGGAAAGGGAAAAAGAGAGAATAAGGGAAACAGAAAGAATGAATAAGAGAGAAAGGGGAATAAGGGGGAGAGAGGAAAAGATAGAGAAAGAACAAGGGAGAGAAGAAAAAGTGAAGAGATGGGAGGGGAGGAGAAGAGGGGCGAGGAGGGGAGGGGATAGAGTGGAAGATGAGGGGAGGGGAGCGGAGGAGAGGGGGGAAGGGAGGGAGAAAAGGGGGAGGGGAGGAGAGAAAGATTGGCAAGTTAATAAACAGGTCTACGCATCAGTGTCTCTGGGAGAGCCGTGGGGTGGGCATGGAGGGGTGGCTGACAGTCGATTTCTTTGTTGCTGCAGGAGGAGAGGGTGTGTCTGAAGGGAGAGGAAAAGAAGAAAGGACAAAAGTGGAGGGAGAAAGTGAAGGAAAGGGAGGGAAGAAACTGCAGGTGGAACAGGGAGTAGGACCAGGAGGAGGGGCAGCCTAAGGCCTGGGAGGGGCACTTGTTTGCAGGCACACCCAGCACCCCAAGAGCATAGTCACCCTGGGGCCAGAGACATGCCAAGGGGGCCATGTTGGCTCTGCCTGCCCCTCTCTTGTTGACAAGCATGGTCAAAAACAAAATGGTTTTCCATTATCTGCAAGCACAAAGCCAGACAAGGTTGTGAGGATCCACTTGTTCTCTACAACTTTCCTGCGCCTAGGCAGGGTGTGCTTGGCCTTGGTGCTGCTGTCTTGGGGCGCTCCTGTGCCTTCACTGTGAGACATCCTGCCAAGTCCCTGAGGAGAGCTGGCCTGGCGTGTATATGTGGGCACTCACACCTGGTAGGTGTTTCCCAGTGCGCACCACCACCCGCCCACCATCCTTTGCTCCCACCGTGTGCCCACAGCTGGCCTAGCCTCTATCACTTGCTCAAGAGTATGGGCACCTCTAGCGCTCTGCCGAGACTCAGGGGGCCAGGGAAGCTCTCCACATGATTCCCCTCCACCTAAACTCAGATTGAGTGTGTGTGCGCCTTTGAGTGTATGCACACATTGTGCATTTGTGTGTGAACACACACACACATGTGCATGTCATGTATGAGTGTGCACACATGCATGTGTGTGTTGTGGTAGTGAGTGTACGTGTGTGCACAGGTGAGTGTGCACAAAGGCACAGGAGAGTGTGTGTATATGTGTGTAAGTATGCACATGCATGTGTGTGCACACGTGTGCAGGTGTGAGAGTGTGCACATGCATGTAACAGTGTATACGTTTGTGCATGTGTGTACACATGTGCTTATGTGTTTGAGCACCTGTGTACATGTGTGTGCGTGTGAGTATAAGTGTACCTGTGTGAGAGTGTGCATATGCACACGTGTGTATGTATGTGTGCACACATAAGCGTGACAGTGTCTGTATGTATATGTTTGTGTGTGTGTGTGCATATGCAAGCATGTGTGTGTGTGTGTAGTTCTGGCTCTATATTCATCTCTGCTCAGTCCTGCAGTGTGGGGATGGACACCCAAAGAGAGACAGTGTACAGCAGCACATTTGATAGGAGTCAGGAGTCTGGGTTTGGCCCCAGCTCAGTCAGCTGTACTGTGAGAACATGGGTGAGACATTGCCTGTCTGCGAGCCTCAGTGAGAATAAAACATTCGTCTGTCCACACAGAGCACCTGCATACAGTAAGTACTCCACAACACGTGTTGAATAAAAAGTTGTGAAGCCCTGGTTTTCTTCTGTGCCCTCAGGCCTGGTCTCAGCTTGAGGACAGCAACTTGGCATTCAGTGAGAGAATCTTCTTCCCTATCTACCCCCGGGCCCCCTTGAGCCCACCTTCCCCTCTCCATCCCATGGCTCCTTGCTGTAAGAGCCCCCAGCGCTCCCCTGCCTCCTAGCTCCTCCCGCTGTCAGCAACGGCAGCTGGAGTGATGCACACAGTTGACCATACTACTTTAGTTCAAAGCTTTCCATGGCTCCTCACTGCCATTAGATCAAGTCCACCCTCCTTATTCTCACACATGAAGCCCTAGTCCCAAATCCTCGGCAAGCCCACATGTGTACCCTTACACCACCCTCTTAGGGTCTCTCCCTGGCCTACCCATGTTCTATCTGTTCCTCTCCCTTGAGGAGTTTACAACCACACTCTGGCATCCCTTCTTCCAGAAGGTCTTCCATGCCGGCACCAGGCTGCCTGGTGCCTTCCATGCTCCTACCACACAGGGTCCCTGGATGACATCACTTATTTTTTTTCCACTAGTTCTCCCATCTCACCTTAGTCTCAGAGCTTTTTGAGGGCAAAGTGTTTTAGCTGTAGCCCAGAGCCTTGCATATGATCGATGTTCAATATATTTTTGTTAAATGATGAATAAATGAATAACATAATTAAAATATATCGCCAAACTTCCCTGGGTCCATTTCCTCATATAGAAAATGAAGGGATTGGATCTCTTGTAGCCAAGGACTGACAACCTCACTCTTTTCAATATCCACTCCACCCTGAGAGGTCAGCAGTGGAGGGAGAGCAGTTCCCTCCTTATTAATGCTTTAGCAATAATGCAATAAATCCACATCTGTTGAAGCTACAATGTTCCAGACACTGTGGAGGGTTTTTACACACCACAGTGCAGAGCACAAGGTGCTCACTGTCCAGAATAGGATGTGCAGACAGCTAAGATACCTGGGAGAATGTGATAAGGCTCAGTGTGGGGACTGCTCCACCCTAAAGTGATTTGGGAAAAAGTAACTGATGACATAGCATCTGAATGGAGTCCAGAGGAATGAGAGGGGCTTTGATGGGACTGGGGTGTCCTCAGGAAGGGCCTTACAAATGGAAGGCAACAGGTTACAAAAATAGAGAGTGGGCTTCTTCTCTGGCCATAATAAAAACAGTGTGCATCAGACTTACCCTCTGGCTATAAACAACTACTGAACTGGACAAAATATGTGCTACAAATATTTTCAGGCATTGCACGACAGACAGCTCTGCATTCATCCCAACTTTCTGCCTGGAAGCACTTCCCAAACCAGCACAGGTAAGCAGAGCTCCAGCATAATGCAGTGGTCTCAACAAGTAGAGGAAACACAGGTGAAAGTCAGAGTTCTGAGGTGCCTGCAATTTATAGAGTGCAGAAAGAAGGAAGCTGTACAAAGAAGGGGGGCCCAGAAATCTGGGCACAGGTGTTCCCTGAGTCTTTGAATCACACATTGCACATGTGCAAGGTGGGATCTCACAAGACCTGGCAGAGAGCCACTAAAGGCTGTGAGTTGACTGGAGAGTCTGGAGTTGATACAGTGGTGGGAGACACTGCAGTCCAAACAGGTAGAGCAGAGAGATCACACTGAACATCCCAGAACTCAGGAGTAGAACTATTCTAGCCCTTAGGTAAGGATTGCTTGAGATTCTGCCCTAACAAAGCCCCAAACCAAGACCTGACAGATCAAGCCAAGCTTCCAGTAAATTCTCTACTAGAATACAATTTAACACTCTTTAAAGAATACAACATAATCCAGACCCTCAACAATATAGGGTTTACAATGTCCAGCACACTATATAAAATTACTAGATATATAAAGAAGTGGGAAATTTAACCAGAAAATGAAAAAAGAAACACTAATCAGCAGATCCACAGATGACACAGATGTTAGAATTACAAAGTAAAGATTGAAAACAAAAGAAAAACATAAGTGAAGTGATGGATACTCACAACAGAATGGAAACTATAGGGGGAAACATCTAATGGAAAATGTAGATCTGAAAAAATACAGAATCTGAAATGAAAAATTCACTGGGTGAGTCTAACAGCAGATTAGACTATGGAAGAAATAATTTGTGAACTTGAAGATGGGTCCATAAAGTTTAAGCACAGAGATAAAAGGAGCCTTTAAAAAACATAATAAAGACTTTCTGGGACTTAAATTATATATGCATAGACTGCTTGATATATTGCCCCACAGGTCACTGAAGGTCACTGAGTGGTAAAGAAAAAAATATATTTGAAGAAATAATAAACGACAATTTCCCAAATTTGATGGAAAATAACCCACAAATCATAAAACCCAAGCCACATAATCATTAAAACAACAACAACAACAATAAACCTTACTTAGGAACATACTAAAACCAAAAATAAAGAGACCACTTAAAAGCTGCCAGAAAAAAGCAAACACATCACATACAAAGGAATAAAAGTGACAGCAAAGACTTCTTTGCACATGTATTTTTCCAAATATATATGGAGTATTCACCATAAAATGTCTCAATAAATAGGAAAAGATTAAGGTCATACAAGATGTATTCTCCAATGGTAGTACAGTTGGAAATCAATTACACTAAGATATCTGTTAAATTCTTTCAAATATTTGGAAATTAAACAAAAATCTTCTAAATAACCCCATGAGTAAAACAAATCACAAAGGAAATTAGAAAATATAGTGAATTGGATAATGAAAACATGACATATCAAAAATTTGTGTGCTATAGCCAAAGCAGTGCTTAAAGTGAAAATTATAGCTTTAAATGCTTGTGTTGGAAAAGACTTGAGGTTTTAAATAAATGATCTAAACTTCCACCTTGAAAGTCTAGAAAAAAAATGAGCAAATTAAGCTTAAAGTAGGAAGAAGGATATAATAAGCAGAAACCAATGAAACAAATAGAACAAACAACAAAGAAAAGAATTTTTAAGCTAGTTG
>NW_017731574.1:2129613-2142640 GCF_001890085.2 Hipposideros armiger
CAAACAATTTTAATTTAAATAAATTAGACAACTGTTGGACATGGACAAACCCCTTGAAAGACACAAATTACCAAAGCTGACACAAGAAGAAATAGAAACTCTGAAAAGGCATATATCTGATAACAAAATAAACTTATAATGAACCCAACACACACATAGAAAAAGGTGGAGGCCGTTAGGTCCCAGAAAGGGTGAGTCATGAGTTCTGCTGAAGAATGAAATGTGGAAAGGTTAATGCATATGTGATGACTATGACAGGAATCATAATTCCACCTACCTTTTCTGCCACGTCTGCCATAGGCACTATGCCTGGTGACTTATTAAACCATTATTCACCTTTACAACAACCTTAGTTTACAGATGAGAAGATAAGAAGTTCAGAGAGGTTCCATTTTTTGCCAAAGTCACACAGGAGGCAGCAGAGCTCTCTCCAGGTACCCACAGCAAGGAGCACATATGAAGCTGCCTGGCACTTTCTTCCTACGTCTCCTTTTCCTTCTCACTCCCAGCCTTCAAGACAAAGGACAAAGGCCCCATGTCTTCAAAGCAACATCTTTCAGACAACATCCCTGCTTACCCTCTGGATTTAGTGTCTTATAACTCTTTCATAACACGTACTCCTGGAGAGCAGGGACTCCATTTTATTACTATATTAGTAATAAAACAGAAATATAAACACATACCTATACACACATACATATGGTAACCATAAAATTTATCTTCCATGTCAAGGAACTTAGAGAGTGAAAAGGGGGTCATGACGACAGGTACAGACCAGGGCTGACCTGAGAAAGCCAGGATGAATCGTCAATCTGAACAGGAGGTGTGACACTCTCCTTACTCTAAAGAACTCACTGTAATACAATAACTATTATATTAACAGTCCACCTCACTTTACAGTTTACACTGTGCTTCACAACCATCGGTTCCTGAGCCTGCCCGCCACCCCGGGGAAGCAGGAGACATTATTATTATTCCTGCTTCGGGCAGGTCAATCGATTTTCATGAGGTCAGAGAGCAGGGACACATTCCACGCCTTCCATGCTTTCCCTTGAGAGCGTCTTCCTCCTCTACAATTTCCTGAGAAACCTGAGCACACAAGCATAAATCCGTAACTAACACAGCCTTCTTGCCTCTCTTTTCGTCTCAGGTGCCAGGAAGTTCAGAACAAAACTTCAGGCTGATTTGGAATAGAATAATCTATGCAATCAATCTGCCACTTCTATTTGCACAGTTCTATTGTTTTCTTACATTTCCCAAACTGCTTTTGGGAGTATATCGGGTACAAGATATAACTAACATTTTTAATGGAACCCATTGAAAAGGTACACAGGTGAACCTCACAAACCAGTCCAGCCCACCATTGAGTTTCCTGGAAAGTGCCTTCCTGGGGTGAGTCCGCACTGCCAGCCCTCCTCTCTTGAGTCAACTCAAGTGTGCACCATGGAGAAGTGGTGGGTCTATCTGGTGTGGTGAATGGAGCACTAGCTTGGGAGCCAGGCATGTCTCCCCGGAACTCCAGCCACGCAGGCCAGGACTCAGGACCCTCCCAGAGCCATCTCAGCAGAGCGCCAGATCCAGGAGCAAAAGGATCCATGGAGCCCAAGTCCATGAGCCAAGCCAAGGATGCTGCTGGCTCGGGGGCTCTTCCCAGCCCCTGTTCCAGCCCCTCCACTGGCATCACCTTTGCCCCCACAACTCCCCTATGGAGAGCCGAAATATCACCAGGGAAGCCCTCTGATTTCCACCAAAAAATCCAGTGCCTAGCCTCTCCACTCCCAAAACACGTTTCATGGGGCCTCTCTCACAGCTCCTGTGTCATTCTGCCTGGACTCTGGTGAGCTTGGAACTTGTCTGTGCCCTGGATGGCCACACAGGGGCCTTGCATGCTATAAAGTCTTCCAGATCTGGGCCTCCTCACCTGTGAAGTGAGGCTGCCTGCGCCCCACCTCTCACACAGTGAAGACGCAGAGGTGCCTGCAGACCAAAGCCACCCTGCCAGCACCGAGGATGTTGAGGACTGGTTGTTTCATCCCTGGACTGGTTGGGAACAGCCAGGACCTGAAGTCTGCCTCAGGAGGGCCCCCTCCCCTCCGCCTGCCTCTTCACACCCCTCCTCCGATGTTTGCTATTTTGTTATTGTTGTTAATTCCTTGCCAGGTGGAACTTGGCACTGTGGGGCTTAATTAAGCTCAGCCAGCTGTTGCCGAACATGGGAATGTGATGCGTGGAGGAGCCAGCCTCCAGCAAGCAGTGGGGAGGCTGGGGAAGGGGGCAAGGGTGGGAGAAGGTAAGGGGGAGGGGGGTGGGGCCTCAGAGGCTCTGGGAGACCGGTAATCCCAGGCCCACAATAGAATGGGGTCTGGGTTTGGGAGACAGGAGGCGGGGCTGCCGGGGGGCCTCTGGGCAGGTCCCAGGATGTGGACGGACCAGGCCTGTCTGCTGCCCCCACCCCCTGTTGATGTAGAGACCCCAGCTCCTAAAAACTGAGACCTCAAAGGATAGAGGAAGACTTTGCAGGGGGAGTTCCCTTGCAGGGGGACAATCAGCAAGGCCAAGCACCAAGGCTGTGCTGCCCAGATGCTGGACAGCATCACCCAAGGAGTGCAAGGTGTGGTGTGTGGGAGTGTGGTGTGTGCATGTGTGTGTGCATGCGTGTGTGTGTGTGTGTGTGTGTGTGTGTGTGTAGTGTGGTGTGAGTGTGTGTGTAGTGTGGTGTGTTTGTGTATGTATCTATGCATGTATGGTGTGTTATATGTCGTGTGTGTGTCTATGTGAGGTATGTATAAGTGTGTATGTGGTGGTGGGAGTTTATGTGTATATATGTGTGAGTGTGTGTCTGTATATAATATGCTGTGTGTGTGTGTGTGTGTGTGTGTGTGTGTGTATACAAGACTCTGTCCACTTGCCCTAAAACCTTGCCCTGGAGATAGTTGTGTCTCATGATTTTGCTTGTCACCAGGGCCTATCCAACTTCTGTGAAAACAGCTAACTGGTGGGGCCTCATTTGCAGCCAGAAAGCTAGCTGCAAGGGAGTCCAGAATCAGACCTTAGCTTTTCAGCCTCTTCTAAATAGAAAGAGGATGGAACAGAGGTTAAGAGAGCAGATCTACAATATCTTCCCCAGTCCACCCCGTGATAGCTCAAAAGCCATCCATTTGTTCAGACTTGAACTTCCAAATAACAATAGCAACCACATGTGCTCCCACCTAATGCAACTTTCCCATGAGCAAGTGAAAAGACTCTCACCTTTTCCCCAACATGCAAAGACTATGTGCCATATTCTCCCCAAGGACAACATAAAAAGACAATATCCAAATGAATTTGAAATTCACATGCCCTTCGATCCACCAACTTCACATTCAGGAATTCACCCCTGATGTGCTTGCCCAGGGGCACACAGCATGTTCGTGGAGGCAGAGGGGTGAGAACACCCCAAACATCATCACTGAGGAACAACTATGGATTAAATACAACAAAAAGCTCATGCTCAAGAGAATTCTAGAAACAGAACTAGATATGTCAAAGGAAAAACGGCAAGTCACACAACTGGCTTCTACCATGGATTTCTTAGTACTGGCGGAATACTAAAATTACCTGAGAAGTTAGAAATACAGAATAACTCTGGCCCCAAACACCTCCTGAGATGGGCTCAGGACCTCTGGGAGCGAGGGATGGTGGGGTGGATGGGCTTCTTCCCCTTGGTGAGTGTGACATTTGGGAAGACTCACTGCTGTTCAGGCAGGTACAGGATGTAAGACGCCAGACGCAAGCAGGTTCACACTCACGCATCCACACTCACTCACCTGGGGATCATGTGATTCCATTTGCACACACACTCTCACTCAGGTATCACGTGATCTCACCAACTCACACTCGCACACTTGAGTATCACGTGACACCACGCAGTTACACAGAGGCTTGCCTGTGCATGGCTATCTTTGGAAGGGTGAGGGGACACCGAGGTCCTGGGGTGGGCATAGAGGGGACATTTTGGAGGCTGCCTTACAGTGCTGGTTATTTGGCTTGTGTTGTCGTAGGCACTTATTCTCCATTTGACAGTAAATTTTTTAATAAAAAGGATGCCTCCTTCAAGCATTGCCCTCTTTCCAAGAATGGATTTCTGGTCAGCAATTACCTTAGAGTGTTATTTGGGGGCAGACAGGCCTCCTTAGTAACCCACTACGGGGTTTCCACCTCAGCCCCCAGGACTAGGAACTTATGCAAAGGTCAAGGTGCTGCTCTGCGTTTGCAAATGACCCCGGCAAGAGCTGATCCCTCAATCCCTTGCAGCCTGTCCTGCTGCTGGCCCTGAACAATTCAGTCTCACTGATGCCAGCCTGCTCTGGGCTAGGCCCTGGGGAGACAGCCTCGTGGAACACAGCCTGGAATTTAGCCATCACCCGGCAAACAGCTGTGGCCCCACCTAATAATGGATATTTCAGGGAAGGAATGTATCCAGATTCCCGAGAAAGCCCATCCCAGCAAGATGGTTTCTACGCGGGACCTCAGATGCAGGAGGCATCCTCGCCTTTCTTACCTTGCCCCTGGGGAGCTGTCTGCTGCCTGACATCCCTCCACAGCTCTTATCCCCGTGCTGCAGGCTCCTAGGCAGCCTTGCGCCAGGCCTCCTCTCTGGGCTATGGGTTAATCCTCTCTGAAGGGAGGGCACTGAACTAGGGCCACCAGGTACCAGAATCACCAGGGGCTTAGAGTCCCAATATCCACCAGCCAAGATGGGGTGGAGCTGGTGAATCTGCATTTAACAAGCTCCCAGGTGGCTCTGATGCCACAAGTGTGAGGGTCACAAATTCAGAGGGTCTGGAGGCAGCCCTGAGTGAACGCATTTACAATAGATGCTTTCTTGGCTTCAGGGTTGACTGGGGGGAGAGCAGGACTCACCAGGCACCCCAAAGGGAGAAGGGGCAACATGGGGGCATCCCAGGGAGGTAGGCAAGGACAGAAGTGGGCAGAATAAGGAGAGTGAAGCCTGGGCCCCCACAGGTGTTGTGGGGTGCCGGACCTTTTTCGTTCCACCTTAAAAGTCCAGCTCGGTGAGCACTGGGAAGGCTGCCAAGACAGGGTGGAGGCGGCCTGAGCTTTCACTGGAAAGGCAGCAGTAAACAGCAGCAGGCCAGGAGTTTCCAGAATTCCCCTCGTGGTTCTTTTTTAATTGGATTTAATTATTTTCCAACTAATTGCATTTTTAAAAGCTCTCCCCAGTGGTTTCTTAATCTGAGGATCTCTCTACTTCTCTCTGGGCTGGAGGCTTGGCCTGGGCACGGATGAAGAGACAGAGCCGGGATTTCCAGGGGACTGCCGTGATCCCACCAAGGCTCCTTGGGGACGTGGGAAGGGCCCTCAGACAGGGGGGGCAGTGGGGTGCAAAATAGGGAGGTGGGAGCTGGAGGCTGCCCCATGTCCCTTCCTGGGTCAAGTATTCCCTGAGGGGCCGCCTCACTCACAGATCACAGGCACAGCCATGAAATGTCCTGGAGCTATCCTCCTGGGGCTCTGGCTCATGCTTGGGGTGCAGTGTGTCCTTCCCCACTTTATAGCCACCTTTCCTCAGACAACAGCCTTAAGAAGCTGTTTAACCAGATGTCAAACTGCGTGTGGTCAACTCGCCATCACGAATCCATAGAGATCTGCACACATGTGTATATAGCTCCATATATCCCTAACAATACACACACGCACGTGCATACATGCACACTTGATGGGTCTGCTTCTCTGACTGAGCAAACTCTGGCAGATTCTCACACAGACCTGCTCGGGGACCCACAAATGGATCATGTGGAAAGGAGAATCGTGGCGAGTAATGAGTAACCATACGAAAAATATCCTCCTTAGGAACCATGATTGTTGAAAAATGATGTCAAAACAAGAGATGCTCTACTCTCCTGGGGGCATGTCGTTGTCTGATTCTCAGCCCATCTCTCTGTCTCTCTATTTCTCTCTGCCACTGTCTCTCTCTGTCTCTCTTTCTCTCCTGTTCCCCTTCTGATTCTCTCTCTTTTCTCTGCTTTCCCGTACCTCCGTGACACTTCCTTGTCTCTCACCTGGCTCAGGCTGCTTGGGAGAGGTTGGAGGGGGCGCCTGCGTCCTAGAGTGAGGGAGCAATGTTCCCCACTAGACGGTGGTTCAGCACCATGGCCAGAGGTGCAGCTCTAGAAGGGCCTCTGCCCCCAGACATTTTACACCATGTGGGGCCCCTACCCCACATCCCGCATCATCACGACCCAGGTCTCCGTTCATTCATTTGTCATTTCCTGGACGAGCTCGGCCATAACAGAAATAGCTGCGACCCGCTCTGTGCAGATTGTGCTGTCTGCACCACATGTGTTACCACATGTACCCTTCATTACAGCCTATGAGGTCAGCAGTATTATGCCCACTTTGCAGATGAGGAAACTGAGACTCAGAGCAGGAAGTGACTAGCCCAGAGTCCCACAGCTGAAGCAAGGAAGAGCCAGAGGTCACATCAACCACATAGGACCCCCCTCCCATTTCATGCATCCTCCTTGCAAGGCTTAGAGACAGATGGTGAAATGTTAGCCAATTCTAGATACCAGCTCACCCGCCAACTACACTTTACAATTAAGAGCACTGCGGCCACCTATCCACTGGAGCCACGCTTTATAGAGGACGTGGGTCTGTCCCAGGACCACATGGACTGTCCCAACCACCCAGAACCAGCCATAGCCTGGCCTGTGATGGGGAGTAAGGGAGGGGCAGGTGATTAGCCACTCTCAAGAGAGACCTTCCTATTATAATTCTCACTTATTTATAATTCTCATTAATGATTATTAATGATTGCTGATATTTGCACAGAGCTTTCCTGCTGACGAGGAGCTCTGGATCTGGGTGAGTTGGCATTTGCTTATGAATGAAGCCAGATGCGGAAACAGACCAGCCTCAAGGGAGGGGAGAGATGGCACTGGCAGTCAACGAGATGAAGAGCAGAAATGTGTGTGGGGAGGGCGCTGGGAGAAACAGCCACCGCTGGCTGGAGGGCAGCTGTCCTAATGTTCAGGATCTGATACTTCCAAGGAGGAGGTGGGGTGGGGGGGGGCTCTTCACAACCACAACGTGTGCTTGGAGCGTTCAGGGAATTGGGAATTTGGCTATTCTTACATCCTGTGCTTTCTGAAACATTTCTTCTTTGTGTTCTGTACATTTTCCTTTGAATGTGCTTGCTGGTATCAGCTCAGCCAGGAAGAAATGAGGCCTCGTCCCGTCTGCCACTGGGACGCTGGAGGCAGGGAGAGTAGAGATGTGCTGTATGAGGGCCTGACAGCAGCAGCGCCCGGATCTTTCAAGTGTGTGTCCCGTTTCCCCCTCACAGCATCCTTCTTGGGAAGTCCCCAATGTTGTGCCCATTTACAGATGGAGAAACAGAGGTTCAAAAGGGAGAGGGGGCCTACCTGGGGGTACCTCCAACCAGGCGTGTGGAGTCAGTTTGTGTGACCAGCCTGTTGACTCCAAGCTGCCAGCTGTTCACAGGCAGTTAATCTCCTTGCAGGTCAGTTTCCTCGGCTGTGGCATGGAGGTAATGAGAGCTGCCACCTCAGAGAATCTCTGTGAGTATTGACGAATGAAAAGCAAGAGAATAGTGAATGTGGCTAGCGAGCAGTTTTGGCAATCCTTACACGTACACATACGTATGTCCCCAAAACCAAAGTTTCACAAACACAGTTTACTTTTTCCGTGTGCAATGCATCCTAAGCGTTTTTTTTATAAAAATATTGGTCTTACAAGTAATTCCCAAGTTAATCTCCTAGACCATGCTTCTAAAAAGCCCTGCTGATGATAGTGGAAGAACCCCCCCACCTAGAAGAAGAGGGGGCCCCAGGACAAAGCCTGGGACCCACCAGCATCCCTCCAAGGTCCTTCTCTGCTTGGCCAGGGGGACTTGGTGTTTTGTTTTGGGAAAAAGGAGTGCTCCCTCTCCCCTTGGTCCACTCCACGGAAACCTGGTTATGACAGGCTTGACGGAAGAACCCAGAAGGTATAATATTGAGAGAAGCGTGAGCAGGGAAGGGGTCAAAAGGGAAGGGCTGCGCCCCAGGACGGGAGCAGCCTTGGAGTGGCTTCAGCGTCTTTTCTTTAGGTGCCAGTTCATAGGACCACCTTATCCCCTCATTCAACAGCTGTCACTGGGGCTGGGATTCAACCAGCGTTCACCGATGTGGAGGCACTCCAGTGCTCTGCCATATCTCTTTGTCCCTTGCCTTTTCAGTGCGTGACAACCAGGAGTTCACCTGCCAGTCCCCATATCCCTCTACCCAGCTGCTGGAGCCCACCTGAGGGCTTGCTTCTACGGGAGCCCGAACCAAGACAGCTGAGCATGAACTGTGTGCTGGAGTGCTGTGTGCATGAGTGTGGAATACCAGTTTGCCTGCCATGTGCCCAGGAGAAGCTGGATATGCTCTTGTAGTCCTCTTGGGAAATACGTCCCCAGAGCCTTCCATAGCCTGAGGCCCAGTTTTCCTGGCCCACTTGTCTCCTCGCCTTCTTTCTCTCTACTGTAGCCACCCCAACCACATCAGACTTCATTTCAGGGCTTCTACACAAGCCATCCCCTCTGCCTGGAGGCCCTTTTCTTCCTCTTGCCGTTTGTCCAAGCCTGGCTCCCCATCCTATCGCCATCTCATCTTCCCATCCACCTCAGCATCCGGACCAGGTGTCCTCATGACCGTCTTTCTCTTCCACTCAATAAACATGCATTGGACATCTACTATGCACCAGGCACTGTTCTAAGCTCTGAGGTCCCGGCAGTGGATAAAACAGATGTGAATCCTTGTTCCCATGGTGCTCACACATTGTGAGTGTGGTGAGGAAGGGGATGATGTGGTAAAGGGGGTTCGGGAGTTGAGAGCGTGGTCCAGGAAGGCCTCTTTGAGGAGGTGGCATTTGAGCAAAGACTTGAAGGAGGTGAGGGAGGGAGCTGAGTGGACATCTGGAGGAAGAGGGCTCCCAGGAGGCAGTGAAGCATGTGCAAATGGCCTGCACAGAGCGAGCCTGGCATTTCAAACACAAGCACACCAGAGGCCAGGAGAGGAGGCTGGGGCTTGTGGGGCGTGAGGCTTGGGCTTTTCACTAAGGGAGATGTGAGCCAGGGAGGGGTCTGAGCAGAATGGCATGGCATCTTCCTCTCCACAGTCCCACGCTCTGCCAGTGTCACATTCCTTACTTTCCCTTTCCCGTAATTGTAATTTGTGCGGTTGTTTGTTCAGCCTTTGTCTGCCAGCGGGCTGACAGCTCAGGAGGAAAGGGCCACACCCCACACACAAAGGACTCAGAAGGGTGAGGCTGCCCCCGAGGTCCCCATTCTGGCTCTGCAGAGCGCCTCGTGCCAATGTCAAGCCATTTCCTTCCAGAATCACCGCAGCCCCCCTCAAAGACCCTCGCTGAGATGCAGCTCAGCCCATCTCCCCTTGGCAGGGGTGACCTCCATCGGGTGTCTGGACCCTCTCCTATCCCCTTCTGGTCTCTCCACATGAATCTGGAAACTTCACTTCCAAGCGAAACTAGAGACATGGAGACAATGCCCAAAGAGGGGGCGGGAAGGAAGAGGGAACGTGAGGAAGTGTCAAGCTCTTGATGGCTATGCTCTAAACTCCGTATTTTCCACGGCATTTAAATGCCTGTGAGCGGATTAATAAGGTCTCGGTCATAGCAGCGGTAGTCTATATTTATTCTATCTGGAACGCCAGTTGGTCGGGCCATGTGAATATTGATGGCCGGGCGGGATTGAGGACAGGCAGCGTGGCACCAGCTTTATCTTTCTGGCGCAGGCGGCCTGCCCCTTATCAGGCCGGCCCGGCTGTTGCAGCTGCGTCTTTAAGGGCTCCTGCCCTCCCTCTCCCTGCCTGCTTTGTAATCAGAAGAGAAGAAGTTGCTGCCTTGATATTTCCATTTTTATCTCTTTTATTTACTTCATTTTAATGTCTTTCAGGGAATATTTTCTTTGCACCAAGGCAAGGCCGACGGTTGCTTACATCTTTCTGCCCCCCTTGCCCCAGGCCAGGCTGGGAGGAACGGGAGGAGGGGTGAGGAACGGGGTGAGGGGCTCCCGGCCCATCCTTCCCCGCCTTGCCCTCAGTCTGCTCCTGCTCCCGGTCCCTGCCATTTCTCTCCATCTGCCTTTGTCTTCCCTCTCCTTGTGGGGTCTTTCCCAAATGGTTCACCCCCTCCAGATCTAAGCCCCGGGCTCTGGCTGTTCTCACCCTCACCCAGATCTTGACTCCCTAGCCCAGCTCCAATGATGAGGGATTCGTTATAAGGAGCCTTAACCCACAGCCCCAGAGGGTGATCCCAGGAGCCAGAGCCAGACACGCAGGATCAGGCCTGTCACGGGTAAGGAACAAGCGGTTCAAGCCTCTTTCCCTCCACCGCCACCTCCACGGATGCGGGGGGAGCCATGATTATCTCCCTTTCCCAGACGAGGAAGCTGAGGTTCCGAGAGATTATCAGTCACAGTCACCTTGCTCTGCGCTGGCAACTTGTGACAGAGAGAGGAATTGCAGAGTGGCCAGGCCTGCAGAGATCGTCTGCGTCTGGCACGGGGCTGGCGCCGAAGGGTGCTCGGCCAACGTCTGCTCACATCATCTGTGTCTCCTCCCTCATCTGTGAGGCCGGAAGGTCATATCCCTATTACACAGTGAACCAAGACAGCATGTGATACAGCTCATCAAAAGGGCCCAGCCCACAGGAGGCAGAGGGGCCTGCCTCCTCCGTGTCCCTGGTTTCGTGTCATCAATGCCCCAGTAGTGGGTTGAATAGAGTTTTCCAAAAAGACATGTTCACATCCTATAAAGGTGACCTTGTTTGGAAAAAGGGTGTTTGCAGATGTGATTAAATGAAGAATCTCTAGATAAGGTCAGCCTGGATTAGGGTGGCCCCAAATGTAACAACTCAAGTGTTTAGAAGAGAAGAGAAAGACTCAGTCACACAGGGAGAAGCCATGTGAGGAAGAAGGCAGAGGTGGGAGGGAACGCTGCCACAAGCCAAGGAATGCCTGGGGCCACCAGGAGACGGAAGACACAGGAAGGATCCTCCCCGCTATTGCCTCGGGAGGGAGCTTGGCTCTGCAACATCTGGATTTCGACACCTGGATTTCGAACTCTGCCTCCAGAACTGGGAGGGAATAGATTCCTGTTGTTTTAAGCCTCCTCCCCATCTGTGGTCCTTTGTTACAGTAGCACCAGGACAAGCCCATTGTTCCCCACCGGGCTGAGAGCCCCTCTCAGGCATGGAGGACAGTATTCCGATCCACTCGAAAGCCACAGCAATGAGCCTGGCACCTGCTACCACAAAGGTGCTTGGTGAAAGTCTGTTGAACGAGCAAATGAACCCCAGGGTAGGAATCAGGCCTGAACAAGAAGGAGCAGAGGTGACTTGGAACCCATGCACAAAAGGCTATGGGGGGCTGGCCGAGTGGCGCGATGGTTAAGAGCTGGCTTGGGACGCCAGAGGGCCCCGGTTCGGATCCCACATATGAGGGCCAGTGACTGCCCTCCACAGCTAAGATGCTGAACAACAGCTCAACCTGGAGCTGGGCTGCTGTGAGTCTCCGGCAACGGCGTAGGCTGCAGCCCCTGTGGCAGTGGGTTGCCATGGGCTACCGTGTGTGGCCAGCAGCCAGCAGCTTGAGCGGCCAGCAGCCGCAGTGAGCGGCCGTCCAGAAGCCGGCAACTGATCTGCCTCGCCCGGGAAGAGCGCAATGATGGTGCCAACTTGGGGCAGTGAAGCAACGTCCTCCACAACTAGACTGAAGAACAAAANGACAGCAACTTGTCTGTTCCCCTTCCCCCTATTCCCCAGCGCTGTTCCCATCCCCCCAATTCCCCAATAAAAGTCTTAAAAAAAAGGGCTATGGGGTGCTGAGCTCAGGAAACCCAAAGGCAACAGGACAACATGCTGCCTCCTGAGTCCCACATGCACCCACATTTCCAGCCCCTTCCATCAGGAGGTATGTACCATCTCAGGGCTCCACCTCCTCCCCGGAGATGCCGAGATGGCAGCTGTGGAGTCCAGAGCAGACTCAGTCTTGAATGGCCACGTAGGGGACAGCTGCTTGGGCGGGGGTGCTCCATTCACATGGACATTTGCATGAGTGGGAAATAAATTTGGGGAGTAATTTGCTCCAGCAGCAAGCCTAGCCTGCCCTTGAATAACACAGCGGCTGTCCCCCAGGGACATGCCCAGGGACTTGGTGGTCCCCATGTTTAGAGGGATGGAACCTCACCCACAGGACATGGGCGCACCCCTCCCCCGCAAGAGACTTGTTGCATCTTCTTAATAAATGGTGTGACAACCAGAGGCAGCCCCGGGAAGGGATTGGGATGGAAATGACTATAGCTGCTCTGAAAAGCAGAAATCAGAGAGTTCGTGGGGAGGGCAGCTGTGTGCCATTCAGGATGTGTTATTTTCCAGATTTTCATGGTGAAGAACAGAAAGGCTAGACACTGGCAGGGCTTGATGTGGTTTCTGTCACTAAAAAGAGAAAGGTCAAGGCTGGAAATGATGCACTGCCTCACCACCAGGAGCTGCAGAGGCGCTTGGCTAAGCTGTTGTTCCCACCAGGCACCTGAGGAGACCACTTGGTGTGGGGCCATTCCCCACCTCCCAGAGGCTTTCGGGCACTGCTGGACCAGGCACGTGGGAGGGTACCTGAGGGCCACCCTCACACGGCCTCGGGTGATTGCATCTGGGGGTCAAGGAGTAGGATACTCAGAAGCTGATGGAGCAAGAGAGAAGCACCGGCCTGAGGGGAAGGGCCCCTGGGAGGACGGGGGTGGGTAACGCCTGAGCCTAGGACCCAGGTGCCCCTGGGGGGGACGCTTGGGGAGTTGCCCATCTGATTGGGATGGCAGACACGTGAGAAAAGAGTGAGAGAGCAGACGGGTCCGGAGAGGGTGTATATTCCTGGGTTAATCCTCTGGGGTCCCAGTGAGGAGGCACCCCAGAGAGGCCTCAGGGGGAGATCCAGCAGAGCTGCTTCCATCCAAGTCCCCCTCTC
>NW_017731574.1:2142935-2172750 GCF_001890085.2 Hipposideros armiger
ACCCCCACCCCGCCCAGCCACCACCCTGCCTCCTCACATCTAGCACACAGCAGACACTGTCATTACCCCATTGTGCAGCCAGAAACATTGAGGCCAAGAACTGGAAAGATGCCTGTCAGCCTGGACAAGGCAGAGCCACAGGGGTAGCCCTCCTGCTCCCACGGAAAGGCCAGGGCCCCTCTACAATTACAGGCCGTTAGGCTGCCTAATGAAAAGCCCTCATTAACTAATAAAAAGCACTTGCACTCCCTTGTCACATAATTAGTGGGAGCCAGGACTTCAATTAAGCTCTGTCCAAACTGCCAGAGGCCACAATCACAGCTCTGCAGAGAAGCCAGGGCTGGGCAACCCCACCCGCAGCCTCACCTACCGGCCCCTCTGCCTCAGATGGCCCCCCTCTTTCCTGCCCCTCCCCCGTGGACACCTCACACCAAGGAAGGGGAGCAGCAGCTGGGGGGGGGCGGGGAGGCTGTTCTCTCTTCCCCCACAGGGGTGCAGACTCCAACTCTGGTCAATCTGCTGTGATTTAGGGCTTTCTGCTCTTCTAGCTAAACCTAAATCTGCCCTTTCCTCCTCAGAGACCCTTGCCCACCTACCCCTCCTAGCCTCCCACCATACCCTCTACCCCGAGCCCCCTAGATGACCCTTTCCTTCCCTACTCACCCTGTGTGACCCCAGGGGCCTCCCTGGCTAACACCCTTGGACTCTCCCCTCTCTCCCCCCTTCACTCCCAGAACCAGACATATATACGACAAAGAACTTGTATTGATCATTTATAAAGAACTCTTACAGCTCAATAGCAAAAATACAAATAACCCGATAAAAGTGCCCCGAACACTAAGACACTTCAGTAAAAGAAGACATACAAATAGCCAATAAGCTCATAAAAAGATACTCAACTCAGTAGTCATCAGGGAAATGCCAATTAAAACACTAATAGACTATCATTGCACACCTACTAGAAAAAAACAAAACCTGACTATAGCAGATGTTGGCGAGGATGTGGACCTTCTTAAATTCCCCTACACACTGGTGGGAATGTAAAATTCGGAAAACCGCCTGAGTAAAGAGTTTGGACGTTTCTTATAAAAGTAAATATACCTATGGTATAACCAGCAAGTCTACTCACAGGGATATCTCTGAAAGAAATTAAAATGTACAGCCATAAAATGTCTTGTGCAGAAATATTTATAGCAGCTCATAATAGTAAAAAACTGGAGACAACCCAAAGTGCATAAACAGACGAATGGATAAATGCAATGTAGTGTGTTCAAATGCCGAGATACTGCTCAGCAATCAAGAGAATGAACTGTTGACACACGGCACAAGCACCTCTCTAGAACACAGTGATGTGCCAAGGCAGCCAGCTACAAGAGCACACCACATGAGTCTGTTCATGCAAAGTTCCCGAAATGGCGAAACTAATCTTATAATGATAGACATCAGATTGGTGATTGAATTGAGGGGGTGTGGAGAATTGATTTTAAGGAGGTATGAAGTGATGGACGTGTTCGCTATCTTGACTGGAGAAATGAAAGCAGAGGTTTACATACTGAACTGTATACTTCAAATGTGTGCCGTTGACTGTATGTAAGTTACACCACAATAAAGTTGATTTTAACAAGTGTCAGTGCAGCATGGAGGAAGTTTATACTGCTTGGTGTATCAGTCAGTTTTGCTGCAGTAACAAACAACCCCCCTGAGGCTTTGTGGCTTTCAACCACCTGTGTTTACGTCTTTTTCACATCATGTGTTGGCAGTGACAGGTTGGCTGTAGCTGTTCTCAGAACCAGCCCCACAGGCGATATTCATTTCTCACATAAAGGGATGAGACTGAGCTGGTGGTGGAAACCCTTGGTGACCCTAGAGCTGAAAAGATGAAGGTGCCAGTGTGTCGGGAACAATAAGAATCGCTGCACTCACTGGGCTCTACCCACCCCAGCTTGCACTGGGCACCTGGCACATTTTAAGTCCTAGGTTCTCACATGGCCCTATGAGGTGGATGCTACCTGGAACATCTAGAAGCACAGACAGGCCACTGGACCTGCCCAAAGGTGTAAAGTGAACAGGAAGTCCAGCGTGAGGCCAGGTGGCTAGCAGTGAGGTTCATGGTCTGCTGCCGGTTCTGCAGTGTGGAAAGCAGAGGTGAGTCCGGAGTCCCCACCCCAGGGGCTGGCATGCTGTGTTGCCAGCCTGCTCCTCTGGCCAGGGACATGCTGGGATGTGATGGACTACATGAGAACCAGCCCCAGCTTGCCCGGCCTGCTGCCAGCCGAGTGAGTTGCCAGGCCAGCCAGCTGTGAGCCAGGATGCCGGTGGCCAGGGGGCACCGCTTCCCATCTGTCTCCCCTCCCAGGTGGCACCTATTTTTAGATCCAAGGCTTCAGAGTTCTTGGGTGGGCTTAGCATGTGGGGTGCCCACCAAAGAAGGGGAGCTTAGCGGAAGCCAAAGGCTGAGAGGCCAGCAAGCTGGTGAGAGTACAATGCCATGCCTGGCTGCCCCTTCTCCTCTCGAGCCTCTTGGCTGCTGTCCCTGGCCTGCCTTCCTTTCGCTCTGGCAACACCTTGGCTGCCTGGCCTGCAGGACTACACGCTTCCCAGCTCTCCCCACAACCCCTCTGCTGGCCCCCAAAACTTTGGAAGGTCCAGGACTTGGTCCCTGGGTCTCTTTTCTCTCATTTGCACCTGCTCCCTCCATGGCTTAGATACCACCTTCCCCCTGGCAACCCCCACACTTACAGTGCAGAGAGAGCTGCTCTGAGTTCTTCTGCAGGGCCATCTCACCAACAGGTGTCTCCAACAGGACACACAGGTAAGCGCCTGATCTTCCGCCACCATCCATCTCGTGTGGGCAGGCTGCCCTCCCACACACCTCAGAGTCATCCTAATCCCCCGTACCACCCACACCCATCTGTCGGTTCTACCTTAAGTCCCAGAATCAGCCTCTCCCCTCCTTGGCACCACCAGGTCCAGGCCACCATCAGCTCTTGTGGGACTCTTGCCACAACAGCCTTGCTCCCCTCATCCCAGCCTGACCAGTCCATGGCTCCACCTGGCAACAGCCTCACCTTTGTAAAGCCCTGTGGCTCCAC
This sequence comes from Hipposideros armiger, assembly GCF_001890085.2. Lineage (NCBI taxonomy): Eukaryota > Metazoa > Chordata > Mammalia > Chiroptera > Hipposideridae > Hipposideros > Hipposideros armiger. The sequence continues at coordinate 2,146,028 of NW_017731574.1, forward strand.
ATGACCTCTGACCCCATCTCCTACACGCTCCTTGCCCCACGTCCTGCCCCGGGCCCTTCATTCCTTCTGTGCCTTCTGCCTGGGCCACTTCCTCCCTCACCTCCTTCACATCTTTGCTCCAATGTCCACTCCTCGGAGAATCCCAACCAAGCCCCCTGCACCCACTGCACCCCACTCCCCAGCCTGGCTGCAACGTCCTCTGTGAGTTTATCACCTGCTGGCAGAGTATAGATCCCACTTGCTTGTTTTGTTTATTTTCTGTCTCTCATCATGGGGATTTGTGTCCATTGTGCTCACACTGTGTCCCCAGTGCATAGAACAGCACCTGACACACAGGAGGCTCTCAGTGAACATTTGTTGGGTTAGTTTCTCACAATTATGTAGACCAGGAGGGAGACAGATTCCCAGGAAGACCATTTCCGAAGGAAGGGCAGAGTCAGAGGCTGAGGGGAAGGCACAGTGGGGGTGTCCTATGTGGAGGAAGATACTTGTTGGAGGCAGGGAGACTGTCAACCTCCCAGAAGACCAGGTAGGGACCTCCAAGATGGTGCCTGCCCCTGGATCTCCCCACCTTTCCTCTTGGCTCAGACAGTGACAAAGGAAGATCTCAGCCCTACCCTGGGGGGTACCTGGCCCGCTGAGGGAAGGGAGGTCTGGCATGGGGCTGCAGGGCTTGGCTGACAGGTGCCCGGAAGGCTGGGGGCCAGGCGGAATCAGCCCCTGAGGCTGCTGCATAGAGGGAAGTGTATGATGGAGTTGATCAGTATGGATGCGGCTCTGTGACACCAGATTGTCACCCCGGCGAGAGCTCCAGACGGCAGTTGGTGCTCCTCCAGCCCGGATGGTGCTGGAAAGCAGTAAGAAGGGAAAGCTGCCCCAAGTGCAGAAGTGTCAGACCTGCCGTGTGGATGGTGCAGAAAGGCATCAAAGGCCCCAAGGGAGGGCAGCTGGATCTGAGGACACTCTGTGTGCAGTGACAAAGAAGGCACAGGTGAGGAGAGCCAGAACCCAGGAGAAGCTCGGATACAGCTGTTCTCCATGGGCCGGCTGGCCAAAAGAGATGGTGCCCAGAAATGGCCTCCCTGATAGCGACAGGGACCATAGGAGCCAAAATAGCAAAGGGCAGGTGGGCACCTGACTGTCAGAAGCCAGATGGAAGTGATGATGAGCACAGGTCAGAGCAGCAGGCAGGGCTCAGCTGTAGAGAACTGTGGAGGTTAATAGCACAGAGCACCCACCTGGTATTGCTAATTCATGAGGACGAGTGACCAGGGGGCCAAGAGCCGCCATCCTCCTCTCAAATAAGTGATGCTCCTCTGCCCAATTTTCAAAGCTGAGCCAGTTCTCAGATCCAGAAGCCACTGACAGAAGGAGTGCTAGGCCCGACGAGGAAGACGTTTTCATGCCACAGCAAATATGTTCACTCGAATCCCACAGGCCTTCGCCACAGGGGACCTAGTATCTAGTCACTGCGGAAAGGGAGCGCCCAGTCTGAGGGTCATTAGAAACAGAGACCCAAGCATCACCCATCGCCTGTGAGAGTGGGAACATGTGGGGTCTGGTGGTCATCTTCTTGGCTGCTGAATGTGTAATTGGGTCAACACACTAGGGAGGGGCAGAGTCCTTCCATTGGTTCCTAGTGGGGAGGGCCAAGTAGAAGTCTCTGAATTTATAGCCCCCAACCTCTACAAGACAGTAACTCAAAGACAACACTACCTTCAAGGAATGGCAGAGATTCATGTCACCCTCAAAGACTTAGAGAATGCAGGCGGGTGGCCCTATCTTTATCGTCATTTAACCCACCAATCTGGTGCTACAAAAGCCAGATTGTTAGTAGCAGATAATAGCAGACTGCACCCATTTAAGCAAGGGCCCCAAGTTGTAGATAATGGGCCAGTGGTGGCATCTTTGCTGGGGAACATCAGTGCAGTTCCCCACTGAGCAACCCCTCACCTGGCAAATGAGGGTTCTTTTCATTCCCATCAGGAAGGAGGATCAGCAGGTGTGTACAGCCGGGTGCCTCTCAGGTCTGCCCCAGGGCCATGGTCACGCTCCAGCCCACTCGATTTCATCTGACACCCAGAAGAAGAATATCACAGTGGTCCACAGAGCAATGACACCAGGCTAACTGGAGCAGATGAGCAAGAAGTACATTGGAGGCTTGGGTAAGATGCATGCACCCCAGAGGGTGGGGATAAATCGTGTGAAAATTTAAGGGTGCATCACATTAGTGAAAATTTTAAGAATCAAGTTGTCTAGGTTATGTCAGGATGTCCTCTCCAGAGTAAAGAACAAATAATTGCATCTCGCATGTCCCAGTGCTCAGAAGGAGAGCTTGATCAAGTGCAGGGGATATATTTCACACTTGAGACTAGTACTATAGTGCTGGGATCATGTTCCAGGGACACAAATGCTGCCAACTTTGAGGGGCCCAGGCAGGGAAGTGCTCGGCAGCAGGCCCAGGCTGTGGTGGAAGCAGTCCTACCACTGACCATATGGCCTGGTGTGTTCTGCAGCACAGAGGCATCTGTGGTGAGAAAAGACGTTGTGCGGCATTCATGGCAAACTCCAACAGGAGAACCGAAATGCAGACCCCTAGGGTTCTGGAGCAAGGGCATGCCCTCTGCAGCAGGGAACTATATCCCACTCAAAAAGAAGCTTCCTCATGCTGCCAGGTCTTGATAAAGACAGAACAACTGACCAGGTACATCAAGCGATGATGCACCCAGAGCTGCCCATCATGAGCAAGACTGCGTCCGCCCCAACAAGTCATAAATCCATCAGTCATCCATTATCTGACGGAAGTGTACGTCCAGGACTGGGCACAAGCAGAAAGCTGCACGAGGGAGCAGACTCCCACATCATCCACTGGCACCCCTCTCTCAGCATGTACCTATGGCTGCATGGGGAGCTTTTATGATCAGCCGACAGGGGAGGTTTGCAAATGGGCCGTCCCAGTGTATTGCTATGAGGTGACAATGGCCAACAGCTGTATTACAGCCCCACTAGGGATTCACCTTCAAAGACAGTGGTGAGCAGAATCTTCCCAGGGCAGGGCCCTAAATGGTGCACCTCATCATCCACTTAGAGTGGAGAGAGGCCTGACTCAAGGTAAGAGCAAGCATCACTTCATGGGCAGTGGACAATGGACTGGCCTGGTCAGGGGCTTTGAAGGAGAAAGATTGAAGATTGGGGACAAGGAGGTCTGGGGTGAGGCATATGGATGGACATAGTGGAGTGGGTGCCAAGTTTGAAGATTATGTTCCCCTGTCCTTTTTCTTTGGCTACTTTTAGAATTTTCTTTAGCTTTCAGCAGTTTCACTTTGGCTACTTTTACGATTTTCTTTAGCTTTCAGCAGTTTCACTACAGTGTGTCTATGTATGGTTTTCTCTTTATTTATTTTGCCTGAGGTTCACTGAACTTCTCGGGTCTGTAAATTAATGCTTTTCACTAAATTTAGGCAAGTTTTGACCATTATTCATTTATATACATTTTTTTGCCTCCATTTCTCTCTCCTCCCATTCTGAGACTCCAATTATACATGTATTAAGAGAGTTTTATATTGCTCTATAGATCACTAGGCCCTGTTCCCTTTTTTCAGTTTTTTTTTAATTTTATTGGGGAATTGGGGGAGGAAACAGCCCTGGGGAATTGGGGAAGCAGAAGAGACAAGTTGCCGTCTTTTGGTTCCTCAGTCCAGCTGCGGAGGACGTCACTTCACTGGCTCATGTTGGTATTGTGATCATTGCACTCTTCCTGGGCGAGGCAGATCATTCGCCGGCCATTGGACGGCCACTCACAGCGGCTCACAACAGCTCATGCCGGCTGCCGGCTGCTCACGGTAGCTTATAGCAGCCCACTGCAGCCCACTGCAACCCCCCTGCAGCCTACGCCGTCGCCGGCTACTCACGGTAGCCCAGCTCCAGGTCGAGCCGCTGTTCACCATCTCAACTGTAGAGGGCAGTGTCACTGGCCTATGTGGGATCTGAACCTGCAGCCCTGCTGCTTGGAGCTCACGCTCCCAAACCAACTCTCAACCAATGAGCCACTTGACTGGCCCTCCATTTGTTGTTTTTTTAAAGCATTTTTTTTTAATTGGGGAATTGGGGGGATGGGAACAGTGCTGGGGAATTGGGGGAAGGGGAACAGACAAGTTGCTGTCGTTTTTGTTCTTCAGTCTAGTTGTGGAGGACGTTGCTTCACTGGCCCAAGTTGGCACCATCATTGCGCTCTTCCCGGGCGAGGCAGATCAGTCGCCGGCTTCTTGACGGCTGCTCACTGTGGCTGCTGGCCGCTCACGCTGGCTGCTGGCTACAGACGGTAGCCCATGGCAACCCACTGCCACAGGGGCTGCAGCCCACGCCGTCGCCGGCGACCCACGGCAGCCCAGCTCCAGGTTGAGCTGTTGTTCAGCATCTTAGCTGCAGAGGGCAGTGTCACTGGCCCTCATATGTGGGATCCGAACCGGGGCCCTCTGGCATCCCAAGCGAGTTCTTAACCATCACGCCACTCGGCCGGCCCCAGTTGTTGTTGTTTTAAATCGCTATTCTTTAGAAGAGGTTATATCTGTTCTTCTGAATCCTTTCCTCTATGATTTCTAAGCTGATGTTAATCCCAGTCAGTGATTTTTTTTTCAGATACGTATTTTTTACTTCTAGAATTTCTATTTGTTTCATTTTTAGTTTTTATTTCTCTGTTGGGAAATACCATTGTTCACTCATTATGAACATCTTTTTTGCTAAGCATTTGAACACATTTGTATTAGCTGCTTTGAAGTCCTCGTTTACTAAGTCTAATATCTGTGTCATATAAGTGTCTACTACTATTAGCTGATTTTTCTATTGACTGTGGGTTATGTTTTGCTGTTTCTTCACATGTCTAGTGATTTTGTTATTGTATACTGAGTATTGGGAATGGTTTATTGTAGAGACTCTGGACTCTATTTCTTCCTTTAAAGAGTATTGATCCTCCCCCTCCCATCTTTTTACGTCTTCTTTGGTTTTAATTGAGTATTTTGTGATTCATTTTATCTCCTCTCCTAGTCTGTCAATTTTACTCTTAAAAAATTTAGTATTTGTTCTGGAACTTACAATATACATTTTAACCTAAGTCACCTTCGAATAACATTATACTGCTTCATGTGTATTGCAAGTACTTCAGGTAGTGTGAGGATTCCCAGTTTCTTCCTCTTGTCCCTGTGACATTGCTGTCACTCACTTCACTAATCCATGTGCTATAATCACCTAATACATTCTTACTATTATTGCTTTACACAGTTCTTCTAGGTCCATTAAGAATTAGAAAGAGATTTTATTTTGCCTTCATTTATCTCTTCTTTGATACTCTTCTTTCTGTAGACCCAAGTTTCTGACCTATGTAATTTTCTTTCTGCCTGAGCACTTATTTTTAACATTTCTTGTGAGGCAAGTCTGCTAGTGATAAATTCCCTCAGTTTTTGTCTGAAGAAGTCTTTGCTTTTCCTGCACCTTGAAGGATAATTTCACTGACTTCTAGATTGGTGGGTTTTTTCATTCAACACTTGAAATACTTCACTTCACTCTCTTTTTGCTTGCATGGCTTCTGACAAGAAAACCACTATAATGCTTACCCTTGTTCTCTCAGAGGTAAGCTTCCCCCTCTGGCTTCTTTCAAGATTTTCTCTGTCTTTGGTTTTCTGCAGTTTGAATATAATGTGCTTAAGTGTGTGCTTTTCATTGTGTTGTTTTTATCCTTGCTGGTGTTCTCTGAGCTTCCAGTATCTGTGGTTTGGTGTCTGTCATTAATTTTAGAAAGTTCTTGTCCATTATTACTTCAAATATTTCTTCTGCTCTATTCTCTCTTGCTTTGCCTTTTAGGGTTCCAATTATGTGTACACTATACCTTTTAATATTGTCCCACGATTCTTGAATGTTCTCTTGGTTTTTATTTTTCATTTTTTTCTCTTTTTGTTTAGAGAATTTTCTGTTCACCTCCCTTCAAGTTCACTGATTATCTCCAGCTCTGCTGAGTCTACTAATAAGCCTGTTGGAGGCATTCCTCATTTCTGTTACGGTGCCGATTTCTAGCATTTCCTTTTTCTTCTTTCTTAGAGTTCGCATCCCTCTGCTCATATTACCCATCTGTTCTTGCATGTTGCCCACTTTTCCCATTAGATCCTTAACATATTAATTGTAGTTATTTTAAATTCCCTATGTGATAGTTACGGTACCAGTGACACGTCTGAGTCTGATTTGATGCCTGCTTGGTCTCTTTAGACTGTGCTTTTGCTTGCTGTTTGACCTGACTTGTATTTTGTTTGTTTGTTTGTTTGTTTGTTTGTTTGGAAGTCAGACATGCTGGGTTGATAACAGTTCCAGAACTTCCCATGGGGGTCTGATCTGAGCATCAAGAAAGAAGGGTTGAGAAACACATGTGTACCCTCAGGGGATCCCAGGCACCTCGTGCTACTTTTGTGCCTGATTTTAATGGAGACAAGACAACAACCACACCCAAGAGGAGCCTAATAACCAGAATCTCCTTCCCTCCTCCAGGCAATCTGCCCAAGCAGCAGAGGTGCACATCAGGGGTGAGAGGGTCCAGAGTGGGTGGTGACAGCACAGTCCAAGGATCAACTACAGCAGTGCTGGATGTATTCTCCGTTTTGTCTCTTAAAACCTTTCCCAGAAAACATGACCAACCACAATTCTGAAAAAGTTTCCCTCAGTCAGTGCTAATTTCCTATAAAAAGCAAGTGGATTCAGCAGCTCAAGGGGTGGATACTCTGTGCTCCTATAAACCCCATCTTCAGGGCTGATTCACTCATCCTGTCGACAGCTCACAACTGCAGGGAATGCAGGTGACAAAGCAGAGAGAGGGCAGGCTCTGGCTCCAGAAAAGCTCGGTTTCAATGACAGCTCTGTGACCAACTAATGTGGGCCTTGGGCAGGGGCCTCCATGGACCAGGCCTCAGTCTCCTCATCTGTGAAGTAGGCACAACAGCAACAGTTCTGCCCGTGGGCCCTGAAGATGCACAGACACTCGTGGGCTTCTGAAGGGGAGGTTTTTCTTATAATCCCCAGGCATGAGGGAAAGTCGGCTGAGGAATGGTGACCAGCCAGGGTGATGAAGAGTGACGCAGCAACGGTACTGCTTTAGCCCAGCTAGGACGGGGAGAATGTGTGGCAGGGAGAGTGGAAGCAGGAGGAGACAGACAGACAGACAGAAAGAGACAGACGGAGAGAGAAAGAGAGAGAGGCAGGGAGATAGAAGTAGAGTGAGAGAATCAAGGGGAACCTGTTGACACAGAGGTCAGCCTCCTTCCTAGAAGTAGGCAAAGGTCTAAAGAGCCCCAACTAGGCCTTCAGAGGCCAGGAGGCCAGTCTGTCCCCTGACCTCACAATCAGGCAGTGGGTGGTGTGGTCCAGGTCGTGAAATGGCATAAACAAAGGCTGGAGGTCAATTCCACAGCAGCCAGCCCACCTCTCCGCTCTGCCCCACCACTGTGGGAGCCTCAGGCAGCCTGAGGCAGGACAGGGAAACCTGCTGACACCCTCTCAAATCCTGGCCTACCCCAGGCAGCAGCCCTATGTCAGACCCACAAGGCCTTAGAAGTTGGTCCTTAAATTGAGTATAAGCAGCCTATGTAATAAAGAGAAAATTCATTCCCACGTGGCCCTCGGGGGACCCAACCTGCCTTTCCCGAGCTCTAGCAGGAGATCTGTGTCCTCCTGCATGGGGACCCACCAGACACGCTGCTGGCCCTGGGGCTGCAGCCCAGATCAGTAACCTGTCAGGGGCACCAGTGGGGCATATTCAATCAATGCATTTTGACTCGGTCTCAAAACCCGTATCATTGGCCCGATGGGCTGTGACCAGCTCCTCAAGGGTCCGTCCAAGCCATTTGAGTGAGACTAATGCGAAAGGCTGCAAGGCAGGCAGCCAGGAAAGCAGCACCAGGAGTGCAGCGAGTTATCGCGCCACAGCTAAACTCATTCATGCAGTCTCCACCCCCAGGAGCGGGAGCCCATCCTGCCGGCATAAATCCTTCCCTGGCCCACACTGCACTGACTCTCTGGGAAGCCAGGGTTGGCGCAGAGGTGAAATTCAGGATATTTAACTGTCGTGGGCTGAACTGAGTCCCATCCACTCTATAAATTCATGTTGAGGTCTTAACCCCCAATACCTCAGAATGTGGCCTTATTTGGAAATAGGGTCATTGCAGGTCTAGTCACAATGAGATCCTTAGGGTGGTGGATCCTAGCCCAATATGATTTGTATCCTAATAAAAAAAGGGAAATTTGGACACAGACAGACGCACATAAGGAGGACGCCATGTGAAGATGGAGGCAGAGATGGGGCGGTGCTTCTACAAGCCAAGGAGCATCAGAGATTGCCAGCAAACCAGCAGGAGCTGGGTGAGAGGCCTGGACAGATTCTCCCTCACAGCCCCAGAAGGAACCAGCCCTGCCAGAACTTGGTCTCAAACTTCTGGCTTCCAGAGCTGTGGGAGAGTACATTTCTGTGGTTTAGTCGCCCAGGATGTGGGACTTTGTTACAGCAGCTCTGGGACACTCACACATATACCATCAGAGCAGGCTCGGCTGTCAATGTGGAGCTAGAACAGGGTTTCAGAATGCCACTCTGACCTAGCACCACCTCTTTATTTGCTGGATAGTGGGGAATCTTGGGGGTCTTGGAGGAAGGGGCTGGGGTGGCTGTGACAGGGTGGGGGCCCCAGGGGCCTCAGAGGACTGGGTGTAGCAGCTATTTACAAATGTTTCAACATCTTCACACCCAGAGCAGTTCCATCTAGTTCCAGAATTTTTCATCATCCCAAAAGAAAACGTCATACCCATTGGTAGTCACTCCCCATTTTCCCCAAACCACCTGGCCCCCGCAACCACAAATTCACTTTCTCATTCTATGGATTTGCCCCTTCTGGTCATTTCACATACTAGAGGGAATCATATAACATGTGGTCTTTTGTGACTGGCTTCCTTCACTCAACATATGTTTTATGACCAGTATTTTTATAGTGAAATCCTGTAGAATAAAATGGAAGATATGAGAATTGGGAAGCACAAACCTATGACCCAGCATGTCACCTGTGCACCAGCAGATACAAGAATACTTGTGGGGGGGGCCGGCTGAGTGGCGCGATGGTTAAGAGCTGGCTTGGGACGCCAGAGGGCCCCAGTTCGGATCCCACATATGAGGGCCAGTGACACTGCCCTCCACAGCTAAGATGCTGAACAACAGCTCAACCTGGAGCTGGGCTGCCATGAGTCGCCGGTGACGGCGTAGGCTGCAGCCCCTGCGGCAGTGGGTTGCCATGCGCCACCGTGTGTAGCCAGCAGCCAACGTGAGCGGCCAGCAGCTGCTGTGAGCGGCCGTCCAGAAGCCGGCGACTGATCTGCCTCGCCCGGGAAGAGTGCAATGATGGTGCCAACTTGGGCCAGTGAAGCAACGTCCTCCACAAATAGACTGAAGAACAAAACGACAGCAACTTGTCTGTTCCCCTTCCCCCAATTCCCCAGCACTATTCCCATCCCTCAATTCCCCAATAAAAATCTTTAAAAAAAAAAAAAGAATACTTGTGGGGCAGCTGGTTAGTTCAGGTGGTTAGAGTGTAGGCTCATAACACCAAGGTTGCCAGTTCAATTCCCACATGGACCAGTGAGGTGCGCCCTCCCCAACTAGACTGAAAACAACTTGACTTGGAACTGATGGGTCCTGGAAAAACACACTGTTCCCCAATAAAGTTAAAAAAACCTGACTGCTCCCCTCAGAACATATCTTATAAAAAAATAAATAAAAATAAAAATAAAAACCTATGAAGGCACTTGTAATAGTGGAAACCCTGAACGGCCTGGGAACGGAAAGAAAGAGAGAGCGAGGCAACTTCCAATAAAGGAATGTTAGTTGGGATGACCGTGCACACACAGCAGCTGCACTCATCAACGTGGGACAGAGGAAACAAAGCTATCAGGGTCCCAGTCACACGCTGACAAAACTACACTCTGCCTTAGGGAGGAACAGAGAGCGGGCTTAACAACGAAGAAAAACAGAGAAGTGACCATCATGTCAGGGGAGAGGTTGCGTGAGGACGGTGCAGGGCGACGCTGGAGGTTGCCGGCCACAGTGACAGAAAGGTGTGTTTGTTTCACAATAAAAAGATGAAAGAAATGCTAAGATACATAAAATAGAAGCATCGCTACTCCCATAAGAGTAAGGGTAGTATTATTTTACACATCATTCTTAGCATAACCATATGTACATGAATACCCACACAAATTTTATATCTACATACACGTACACACGCATATATAAGCAACATAAGTGTTATTTATAGAACACACATGAGCATGTGAGTATTGGGCAGGATATAAAACATAGTTCTCACTATAGATTGTACTCAAAAAGGCTTGAAAGCTATGGATCTGGGCAATAAAAACCAGGGTTCCCATTTGACAGGTGAGGAAACTGAGGCTTCTGAGGAGAGGATGACAGCAGGCGTTCTAGGTTCCCCGTGTGGGGAGTTCTTGCTCTGAGCCCAGTCTTGATGTCTGCAAGAGCACTGACTGAGGGGCCCCTTGCTCACAGCCTCTCCCACTGGCTCTCGGCCATCACTGCTGCCGGTGGGACACACCTTAGGGCACCTGGTCCTGGTCAGCAAAACAGGGCTGGCCTGGGTCCCATATCTCAGCCATCAGGGACCAGAGGGCGTGGATGTCTAGAGCTTGGAGGAGGAGATAGGTTCGAATTCCACATCTGCTGTCTCCTGCCTGGGAGACTGTGACCCTTAGTACCCTCCTCAGTTCAGCGGAAGGGAACAAGGGAGAGAAGAAAGTACCTTAAAATGAGACTGCCCTCCTGCCCACCCAGAGCCACTGCGAGAGGCCCCCGCGCACCTGCCTCCCAGTGAAAACCAGGGCGAGAGCCGAGAAAAAGTGGATAGGTGGTCAAGGCCCTGCTGTGTTCTCCCAGTGCCTGGAGACAGGTCTCCCCTCCACCCCACCCCCACCAACTCCCCCCTGTCCAGTGACGGGCTGAGTCCCCAGTATTTGGCCACGATGGCCAGTCTCCCTCTGAGCAGACCTTGGTTCCTACCCACCATCCAAATTCCTGGAACTGGGACCAACGCTCACTCAGCTATCCGTGGAACTGAACAGGTGGTGACTACAGGGGAGGCTTGTATGCCGGTGCCTGGCGGGGGAGTGGGCAGCTGACAGGGGGAAGGAGGCAGGGCCGCTGCCTCCCGGGACTCAGTTTTGTCATCTACAGGTAGTCTTGTTGTTTCTTCCTCCAGGTGCATCCAGATTCCACCCCCTTGTCTCCACCCTACCACTGCCTCCCTGTTCCCGCCCCATCCTCAGACTCCTGAATCACAGCCTCCTCTCTGGTCTCCAGCTTCTGCCATTATCTTCCCTTGTTGGGGGAAGGGAGGGGGTGGAGAAAGAAGAGGAGAGAAAGGGCGTGGGTGAGGGAGGAACATTTTCCTTTTTCCTGTCACTTCCCTTCTTGAAATAAAACCAGTACAGATGTTTATAACATGAAATAGACAGGTCTTGATGTGAGTCTCAAAGCAAGATAAGAACAATCGTATTTATTTAGTCCCAACATCGCCTGAGCAAAGGTGTGAAGGAGATGGGAAAGTGGGCCACATGGCTCCTGGGGAGAGTGTTCCAGGCAGACGGAACTGCAGGTGCAAATGCCCTGAGGTGGCCATGCCTGGCGCTGGGCTGCTGTCTGTCTCCATTCAGAGCAGAGTACCTGGCTCTGTCCCTGCTGTAACTCCATGGCCAGGCTCACAGTCAGGGCTCAGAGCAAAGGGACCCAGCTGGACCTAGGGTGGGGGGTGCGGTCCCAACCTCCCAGCTGGTGGGTGAGGCATTTTGTGGGTCCTGCCCCAGGTGGGGGGAGGAGGCAGCCCCTTCCAGAGGAGGGGTTTGTTTTGGCTGCCAGGATCCTGAGGTTGGGAGGGGCTGCGGAAGTGGGGGGAATCGGGTAGCAGGTGCCTCTTCTAACAGCCTTGACTGGCTGCCAGTCGCCTCTGAAATCCAGAGCACATCTGCGTTCATCAGTTGGCCGACAGATGGGCCCTGGTTTAATATTTTTGGATTCGGTTAGAGTTGGGGGCTGATGTGAACCCATACAGAGCGCAGGTGTGAGCAAAACAGCATCCTGCGGTGGGGTGAGGTGGGAGGAGATTGTCATGGGGAGGGGAAAGGGACTTGCTGGGGGCAAGTACCCGGGAATCTGGCTGGAGAAGCTCCAGGTGCCTCTGAAGAAGGATCCTCATTTTTGCCCCTTGGGTTTGGCTGAGGATTTTGGTAGGAGCTTCTTGCAAAGACGCTGGACACTGCAATCCCCAATCCACCGTGGCAGTGACAACGGGCAGCCGGCAGGGCTGGGCCAAGGGAGATAAAACAGGAGAGAGTCTGGGCAGGGCCAGATGGCGAGTGTCGAGGCTGATTTTCCCACCAGCAACTGCTTTTGTTACTTAATCATGTCACAGGCAGGAAAGCACCCACCCCCACGCCTAGTATCTCTGGGGCCACCTTTGCTGCAGGCCCAGGGGAAGTTCCCAGGAACCGAGATAAGGCTGCCGGATGCAGCCTCCGACTTCAGATCTCCAACCAGGATCCTGCAGGCAGCAACCCAAGGGCAATTGTTTGGGATGGGAACGGGATGATGGTGCTGGCCGAGGTGCTATGTGAAGCCCAGCGCAGGAAGATGTCCTGCAGCCAAGGTCCTCCAGCCGGTCAGCTGCTGTGTCAGACCCAACTGACCCACGGCTCTTTATGCACTCAGGGCTCTGCAGAGAACAACCTGCTTCCTCTCACAGCACCCTGTTATTCCCAGCTGAAGATGGGGAAACTGAGGCCCAAGGCAGTCAGGGAGCCTGCCCCAATCACAGCCGTGCAGGCCAGGGCTGCATGTGCAGCAGGCTGAGTGTAAAGCTATTTGCTTCACCAGCACATCTCTCCCCAGCCCTGATGGTCCCGTGAGACCCGATGCATTCTGTGCATATTCCCTTGTTCATAAGGAAGGTGGGATTCTCCAGGTGTCAGCCAGCCGTCTCTTGGGGCCCCCATGATTGCAGCTACGCATGCAGTTCTCAGTCATGGGGAGGCATCAGGGACTGAGCTCCTATCTGCCTCCTCAGTCCACCCAAAGAGAAAAGACGCATGTAGGGCCCCACCACGTGGAACCAGACACGGACATATGCTAGTCACATCTGGCTTCCAGGGCCTAGTACACAGGAGGCTGCAGCTCATTCATTCATTCAGCAAATGCTTATTGATCACCTACTGTGTGTCAGGCTCAGCCCCACTTGCTGGGGACACAGCCATGAAGACATAGACATGCCTGCCCGCCATAATTATAAACATCAATATCTGGTGATTGAATGAACGGCTAAAGAAATCAGGGACACATCATTTTAAAAGTAAGAATTGAGGTTGTAAGTGGAAATAATAAAGCTAACCTCTTCTGGGCTCCTAGTATGCACCAGACAATGGACACGCATTGACATGAAATGACATGGGCTTCCTGGAAGGCCTGAAAGGAAGGCATCACTAGGGGACACTGGGCTCCCACAGGTGCCCAGCACACATCCCTCACCAGCAACATTTAGCAGTGGGGTAGAGTCTGGCCACACATCAAAGGGCCACCCCAGGCAGAGGGAAATGCCACAGCAGCTCCCCAAGGGGCCTCTGGAGTTGAGAGTTTACCATGTATGCCTGTCGGGTAGAGTTTGCTACCTCCTGACCCCCGCCAGTAAGAAAAGGGCATTCTCACTCTACAGGTGTAAATTTGCTCCCCAGCTCCGGGTTGGTTACATGCTCCATTTGTCTAAGTTCCAGCAAAGCTGCCCTGAGCCCTTCTCCAGAACAGGCTCCTGCACCCCATTGTCACCATCTTAAGATGTGTCATCCATGCCCAGGGTCTATTGCGAAGGGTCCATCTTTGAGCCCCAGGGCCCTGTTACTGAGGCTAGGGGCCTGGTATCACCGCCCCCCCGACAAACCCACAGCCTTCCACAGTTCTGGGTGCTAAACGCCAGCAGGGTCTAGGCCTCTGCCCTTCCTCTCAGGATAGCTCCACCTCTCCTTCCAGTCCTGCCACCTCTGCCTCCTCTGAGACATCTCCTCCATGTGTACATGAAGAGTTCATCCCTTCCCAAAGGCAAGGAACACATGGGATGGTCCCAGCCTCCCTTGCAGCTAGGCACAGCCATGGGACCCATGTAGCCAATAAACTGGAAGGGAAGAACTGCCTGGAGGTTTCTGGGAAAGATTTTCCTCCCTGGCTCCTTTTCTTCCGTCCTTGAATGCAGTGGTCAGAAATCATGACAGTTGGAGCTACAGCAGCCATCTTGGAACCATGAGGCAATGAGCCGGCACACAGGGGATGGCAGAACATAAGGATGGAAAGAGCCAGGGTCTCTGATGGCATCATTGACTCCCTGCACCTAATCTAGCACCCCTTCCTCCAGGTTGCCAGATTTTAAAGGTCTGTATTTGTGAAACCACTGTGAGCTGGATGCTCTGTTACTTGCAGCTGGAAGCATCCCAATGGAAATGCAAACCTTTGTGCTCATGAACCCCTGGGCTCAATCTGGGCCACTGCCAGCCTTGCTTAGGGTCCATTGATGGAGGGAGAACACGAAGACGAGATCAGGATGGCCACTCACTGCCTGGTGACCTTTGGCAAGTTACTGAACCCCACCCCACCCCCAACTGGGCTTCTGTTTCCCTATTGGAAATTGGAGAGGCCCCTGCAGCCCCCCAAGGAAGCCCCCTCTATTGTGCCCCAGTCTGGAACCACGACATTGGACCATCTCTGATTTGCCAGTTCAAATCGCCCATAACTCTATGACCTTAGGAGAGGATAATTGAACTGACTATGGAGAAAAAGGTGGTGGTGGACATCGGAGGAGAGAGGATTTCATCAAAACTGCCTGGAGCCACAGAATGGAGATGAACACGGAGGATGGCTTGCTCAAGGCTTGGAATGCTGAGCTCTTACTTGGTCTTGCTTCAATGGGAGATGGGGGAGCCAGTGAATGTTCTTGAGTGGAGGCATTTCTTTGGTCCAATCTGAGTCCTGACTCTGCTTCAAGTCTCCCAAGCCTCCCAGTGACTCTCAAGCTGTGCTGGGAGGAGGCTCAGTCTGGTGGGGAAGGCAGCAAGAATGCTGAGGTCCTCCATGTGGCCAGGGAAGGTATCTGAGCCTTCCTTCTCCCCTGAGAAGACCATCCTGCAACAGGCCATCTGGTTTACCCACGGGGCCACAGACGAACACCTGGTTCTTCCCCTGGCCTGGATGGGAGCCAAGAGTGAAGAAAAGAAAAATAACAACAACGCTGCTTGGGGCTGCCAGGCACGTGCATGCACTCTCCGTGACCGGCACTGGGCCAAGCCCTTTGCACTGCTCCATCTCATCTTCAACACCAGGACCATAGGCTTGGTCATGCCCCACTCAGCAGATGGGGAAAGTGAGGCTCAGGGAGGTGACAAGGCAGCTGGCGAGAGGCAGGGCCAAGACCTAGAACCAGGTCTTCTAGACACCCCCAGGGACCCCAGCAGCCACTAACCCCTGACAGGTGGAGACGCAGTCTGTCCTGTGCGTGCCTCCCTCCCTGCTGCCGCCTCCACAAGGAAGGGAGGCAGCTTGAACAGGAACCATATGGCCCGGATTCCCAGCTTCCACGGAGACACACAGGAACAAGACCTCATCTCCCAGCTACTCTTGTGGCTGAAAATATTTACATCCAAATACATCCTGATATGCCATATTTTTGCCTCAAGCAGACTGGGAGTCTATCCTCACCAACTGGGAAGAGGCGAGGCCTGGTTAAGGAGGGTCTGGCCTTCCAGGGGAGCTAATGACAATCATGTGAATATTCTAGAAGGTTGGTTGGTGTGCCAAAGCCAATTTCCTCCCCTCTTAAGCTGCTGCCAGCCCCAAGTCAGGATGGGGGGGGGGAAGGGTAAAAAGAAAAAAACAAAACAAAACGACATCCAAGCCCAGAGAAGGCTCCTTTCTGCTCTATCTCAATCAAACACACTGTGTCCAGGTTGGCTAAGCTCATGGCCTTGAGGACTCAAAGGGAATTCAGTTATGGTAGATTGCTGAAATGGGGACCGGATGCAGCTTCTCTGCATGCAGGGCAGCTTGGCCCCATGGGGTGTGAGAAATTTCAGCCCAGAGAGTCAGAGAGAAACCAGGAGCCAGGACAGGGCCAGCCACCCAGGGTCACAACCCACCTGGGGCTCCTCAAAGGGAAAGTATTGAGGAGGGGCTTTCCCCCTTTGCAGCATGGCTGCTCAAGGGAGCAGGGTGAGCAGCACCCCAGGACCCAGAGGATGCCGCTCTGCAGGCAGGGGTGGGTGGTGCCTGGCCTACCATCCCTCAGGAGTGCTGGGTCACGCAGAGGTAACACTACAGCATCCCTCTCTGAGTCTCGATTTCCTATTCTGCTGAATAAGCAGCCTTGCCCGAGGTCTATGCCACTCAAGGAGTTGTGTGTGTGTGTGTGTGTGTGTGGCGGGGGGGGGGGGAGGGGCAGGATGAGAAGCAAAGAGATCAAGGCTGGAGGCCGGACGGGCTGTGTGCAGCAAGGTTGGGGTCATCATTGCAGCAGGATCCTCTGTCCTGTTCCTTGGTCACTCTTGGGGTCTGACTTGGATCCGGCCTGGGTCCCAGCCAAACCCCAGCCTCCCGAGAACCAGCTGGTGACATGGGCAGATTGCTCTAAGCCTCTTACTTCCAGTCTCATTGGGTGCTGAGCAGACGCAACAAGACTTCAGGAAGCTCCTGGCACATCTCAGCACTCAGTAAATGGGATCTTTGCTGTCATAGCTGTCACTGTTAGCATTCTCATTTCCTTCCTCAGACTCAAACAACCACGCATAAGGCACCTTCCCCATGGCTCTGAGTTTGCTGAGTGGCACCCTAAGCTGGCGAGTGGCAGGTAGGCATCCAATCCTGGGCTGGCCTCACTTGTTCTGCCCTGAGCAAGAACCTGGGGGCAGGTTTCTTCCTGCCCCACCCCTGTCTCCCACCACCGTCTGACCATACCTCATTTGGGACCCAGAAGCAGTGTTTGGGTGCCTTTGGGCACTGGATTGGAGGGTGCTAGCCTGGGTTGGTTCACATGGAACTGCCCACATCGCCCCATTCAGCCTTCTCTGGGGATGCTTTGTGATTCATATCCCTCTTTGGGGGCTTTGTGACTGGATATCACTCCTGTAAAGTAGCTCCCTGCTCTGTAAAGTAGGGCTGACATGAGATTTGCATAGCATTGTGTTCCCACAGATTCATCCATCCAACCATCCATCCAACCACCCATCCATCCATCTACCCATCTTTCCATCCATCCATCAACCAACCACTCATCCATGCATACAAGTACATCTATCATTTACCTATCAATCCACACATTCCTCCATCCATCCATCCACCCATCCAGCCACACATCCACCCACCCACCATCCATCCATCATTTGTCTATCAATTTATCCATTCTTTCATCCAGCCAGCCAGCCAGCCAACCACCCATCCATTCGTCCATCCACCCATTCATCCATTCACCCATCTGCCCACCCAGCCAGTCATCCATCCATCCGTCCATCTACCATCACCCACCCATCCACCCATTCACCCACCCAGCAGTCATGGTGACTCCTATACGCTAGGAGCAGAAGCAAAAATAAGAAATCCAGACTGGCATGCTTCCCTGCCCACTTCCACCTACTGTCACCTCTCCCATTGTCCCCCACTGGCCTCTCTCCAGCTCTCTGGCCATCCTGAAGATTCCTAAAAGCCTGAAGGTGAGATGACCTCAGGGCCCCTCTACCTAGAATGCTTCCCCCACCTCCCCAGGCACAGCTCCTAAATGATCTCTCAAATACAGCTTTCAAATCACCTTCCCTGACTACCCCATGGACCACATCTATTGGAGCTTATTGATTGAATGTCTGTCTCCCATAGGTTCCCAGAGAGCAGAAACGGGGCTATCTTGGGCACTTGTGTAACCCCAGAGTGGACCCTCACAGTGTTTGTAGGAAGGAAGGAAGGAAGGAGAAAGTGCGGGAGGTGGGGGGAAAGGAAAGAGGGGAGGTCCCTGGCTCCCTCCACCCATCCCACCCCATGCAAATGGCAGTGATCTCTGGAGCAAGCAGCCCTGGGACCAGGAGGGACCAGCCCAGCACCCCACCCCCCTGCACCCTCTCCAGCTGCAGCCGCTTCCTTCTCAGCTCCTTATCTCCCAGGCCGCCCAGCTCCAAAAGCCACAGCCAACGTCCTCTTCCCCACAGACACCAACTGTCCAGCCCAGGGGGAGCAGGGAGTAGGCAAGCACCCCCACTCCACACTCATGGGCAACTTTCTTCTCTTTCCAACTCAAAGTCTGTCAGCCCCGCTAATTTGAAAACCAGGCCTCATCAGGAAAGTGGAAGCATCCCATCTGTGGTGGGAGGTGCTCCCACAGGTGCAAGCCACCTGAACATCTGCCTGGAGCTGGGGGTGGGGGCTGCCTTCACAGGGGGCTGTGCCTCCCCAAGACCCCTCACTTCCTGGCTCTGGTTCCTGCCCCCTATCTTTTGCAGCCTGGAAAACAACAACAAGATAACGACAAGAATACTAATACCAGCTGTCAGAGTCACAGCTGCATTGCTGCATGCTGACCAACCGTGCGGCAGACCATGCTCAGCATCTCAGTGCAGTATCTCCTCTCCCGGAAACAGTCTGGGAGCTGGGACTAGACTGTGATCACCATGTCGCACCAAGGAAGATACCGACCAGGGAAGCGTGGCCAGGTTGACCCTCAGACCCTGAATGCTACCCTGAGTCAGTGCATGGGAAGCAAGGAGGGGCCATGAAGACAACGGTGATGCCTAGGGGCTGGCCCAACTCATAGGATCCTCCTCTCCCCCTGAGCCCTGGGGCTGTGTGTGGAGGACATGCCATGGTAGCCTCTTTCAGGAACAAACAGTCCTGTCCCACAGAGGGATGCCCAAACTGCTATGACAGGGGTAGCCTCTGGGGAAAGACAAAGGGGAGGGGAAGTGCTTACTTTTCTCCGTGCTCCCTTCCGCACTACTTGAACTAGTCACCATGTGCAGGCATTACCTAAAAACTCAACTCAATTCAATCAAAACAGCACAGAAGCCTGTGTGCCAGCCCTGGGTCTGCAGGCTGCACACCCTGGCCTGGGGTAAGGCTGCTGAGGCTGCAGCCATAGTTGGTCCTCAGGGAGCCGGCCACAGGGACAGTGGAGGGGCATAGGGCGCGAGGCCGATTGTCTCCTTTTGTGAAGCCACTTGTTATCCACTGTCTTCCCACAGTTGTGGCTTTTTTAGTGCCTATGAGGTGCCTCCTCTTTGCTGGGTACCCAGTGGGGAGGGGACTCCAGGACACCCCCCTAGTGTCGGAGTGGTCACAGAGGGCTCTGACATGGTTTGTAGAGTCCCTCAGACTGGAAAGCACCCCAACTCCCCCCAGCAAATTCTATTCATGGGCCAGAATTGTCCTCTGTTCTCCCAAGGCTTCCATTGGGAAGTGGATGTAAGCGTCTCCAAGGAGCTCCCAGCAAGGAGGCTGGGACCCCCAGAGCCCTGTGCAGGAGGCCAAGCACAGAGAGGGGTTTTTCTGCCTGACCTGGTGGGTGGTATTTCAGGGCAGGGGGGCAGTGGGGCTACGAGCCCCCGGCAGCTGGGGAGGACCCTCACTGGATGGGGCACTGGCCAGAGCAGCCAGACCAGGACTCACCCCAAGGTCAAGCTCAAGGGCACAGCTGATACCCGTGGACAGCCGGCTCCGAGATGGGAGCTCTAGGAAAAGTCTGGCTGAGGGCAGGAGCTGGAGAAGCGCGTCAGACCTCCCCAGGCTGAAGTTAGGGGCAGGCTCAGGAGGGTGGGGAGACAGGTGGGCAGGGATGCAGGTGGGGGAATCATCCAGGATGGACACTGGCCCCATGTGCTGACCTGCACCCCTCCCAGGTCAAGGAAACACACACAGCAGGCCAGGGCTCAGGTGGGTGGGGTGTCACCGGCTGGCGGTAGGAGGAAGTTGTTGGAAAGTCGACCGGAATGGCCGCAAGGGAAGGCAGGGCAGGGCTGGGTCCAGATGGTTCCTGTTGAGGAAGCGGTGTGGGCACAGCTGCATGGCTGCTTCCCCGTCCCCCAGCCGCACTATCACAGTGACACAGCTGGCTGCCTTGCCTGCAGGCTGGAGGGAGACCTCCCCCACCGCCTGCCTCCCAAGCCCGCCCTGAATCACATGAGCCCCTGCGGCCTCCCGCCCCTTCCCCAAGCAGGCGGGCAGTGGCTGCTAGAAGGCCTAGAGCTATCTGGGGGACAGAGTCCTCAGGCTCTGAGAAACCCAAGCGGGCTCCGAACTCTTCATCCATCCCTTGAGGCCCCACGAGGTCGGTAAAGGCACTCCCAGCCGGCCTTGACCCTGGCCCCACACTGGCCCCTGTTGGAGGGCTGCCCACCTCGCACCCCGGTCAAGATTCAGTCTCCCGGATCTACCTCCAGCTCCATGTCCCACTCAGCCCCCGTGCTGGAGAGCGGGCTCCTGGTGTCCCCCAGCTGCTCGGCTCCCAGGGGTCCCAGGAAGGGCAGCCAAGGTAAGAGGACGGGGGGTGGGGGAGCAGCTGGAGCAGGTGGCCAGAGAGTGACATCTCCAAGCTGCCGCCTGCCCAGCTCTGTTGACAGCGAGAGCTTGACTTGTTGACTCACCTCAAACATCCACACAGCCTCCCCATAGGGCACAGTCCCACACAGCTGGGGCAGGTGGCCCAGGGAGGACCTGGCAGGTGCCAGGCTGGGTGTGTGGGCCCTACCCAGAGGCAGATGCTGGAGGCATGGACTGCTGAGTCCCATATAGGAGGGTGGGCTCTGTCCTCCTCAGTGGTCAGGGGCCCAGAGTCAGTGAAGAAGGTGGTGTGCAGACAGGTAAGGGGTTGCACAGAGCCCTCCTCCTGGGGGGCCCAAAATATGCAGGTTGGATGAGGAAACTGAGACCAGAGGGGAGAGGGCCTGGCCCAGGGCCCCAGGAACAAGTGATGGTCCAGACTGGAAGCAGTCCTGCCAGGGTTCCCGCCCTTTGCAGCCAGCGCCAGAGGGGAGTGGGGGACATGGAGAACCCGGCTCCCGTCTTCCCCCTGGCACCCTGGACTCCAGCTGTTAAGTCCCTGGGGGCCTAGCAGAACCTTATCCCAGGGCTCAGGGGCCCCGTTCCTTAGCCCGCGGCCACGTGGTCAGCCTCCGAGTAGCCTTTGGAACTTTCTGGAGCTCACAGCCCTAAATCTCACTGCTGCAGTCATCTCCAAGGTCTAAGCAGGCCCCTGACACCTACTCAGCACCCCAACCCAAGGGCGGCACTGCTTCCTCTACAGAGACCACATTCCCTGAGCAGGCCCCCACCTGCCACCATCTAGGGGCCTGAGGGCCAGGACTGGACCTGAGGCTCTGTCAGTCACCTCAGACCCATCCAAAGCTAGATGGCCCAACTTCATACACGATAATGAGTGTGCTATTGGCTTCTCCCAATGTGGGTGATTCAGTGATGCTTATAGGGAAGTACCAGGTCACTGGCTCTAGGAGCTGGTCACCCTGCCCCTTGAGCTGACTGGAATTGCTGGTCCCATCCAGCTCCAGGTGGGCACCATACAGCTGCCGCTCCTTTCCTAGAGCAGCCCTGCCTGACCCCACTGCCCTGGAACCAGCAACCTGGTTCTGCTACCTGTCGCTGTGCCTTGGGCCAGCCCTTCCTCACCTGTGCCTCAGTGTCCTTGTGTGTCAAACCCTATCTTCCTGCTCTCTAATGGAGTGCAGAAGCAACTCTCAAAAGCCAGGCCAGAAAGGGAGAGGGAAGGTGGGTGGGGTGTGCATAGCTGCTGCTTTGTTTGGATGGTGTGGAGTAGAGGGGGGATGGAGGGTGTTGACCCGTGGAAGGAGTTTAAGGCCAGGAGGTGGCCACGAATCCGGCTGTACTCACAATGTCACCCGCGGTATTGGTTGGGCTGCAGACACGTGGAGCAGATGGTCTGGGTGGACCTCTGATGCAGAATCCTAGTAATCGATCTATTGACCCCATGGTCACTGTGCATCCATTCCCAGAGGGGCACTGCTCACTTGGGGGGCTTCACTGGGAGGAGGAAAAGCAGTGAGCATTTGGCTAGTGCATTGCATTGAGTGCCTGGGCTCGGAGTCCCAGCCCTGTGACACTGGCTTTTAGGAGCTCATGTTCCATCTTCTCTAAATCACCTGGCCCCACAGACAGCCACAGCCACTCTGGGAGACATCCTGTCTCCCAGTCCCCCCCAGCCACACACACACACACACACACCCAGGAGGACAAATGCGGACCCTGCAATGCTGGAAGGCACCGCCAGGGAAAGCAGCAGTGGGCCAGGCTGGAGGGAGCCCTTGGGGGGCCTGGGGCCTGGGGGTCCAGGACAGACCTGTGGGCAGCATAGTTCCGCCATGCAGCTTCTTAGTCCACAGGCTTCCCAAGAGTCTGTGAAGACCTTTGAGACCCAAAACCTCATTAAGTGGCTCTAAACTACAAAAAGAATAGTAAGTCGTATCTTTTAAGGCTGAAGTGTTAAGATTCTTTCTGTTTGAGAACAAATGTATGTGAATGCTGCTCTGCTGCCCTCCTGTTTGGTACAAGGCTAAGGAGGAGGGAACTTCAGGGCCGAGGATGGTGGGGAGATGGGGCCTTAGTCCCTCTGACCATCAGATCCCACGGCCAAGCACAGGGCAGCTCTGGGCAACCTGGCCCCTCCCTGGCCCCCTGGGGGACTGGGACCCTCACCAGGCCCACCATGGCAGAGGGTCTGGGACCAATCAGGACCCCATAGTGTGGGGGATCCGCCGAGGGCAGGTGAAAATCTGACTATAAAGGGTGGAAGGCCCCATCTAGAGAAGGATTTGCTACACTGAGATTTATTAGGTGCCTACTATATGTAGTAGGAGTTGTGCAGGGACCAGGGGCTTGTCCCTACGAGCCCACTTTCCAGGTGAGAAGAACAAAGGTCAGGAAGGAGAGGTGGGAACCAGGAGACCCGGTGGAGGTACAGGGGATGGAGTCATTGAAATCTGCTCATGATTTAGCCTAAAGCAGAGGATGCTGGGGGTGGGGTGAGGGGAGGTAACGTACTGTGACCACCCTGAGACAGGCCTGTTTAGTATCACCTGAGAGGCTACCGTGGGATCCAGGCAGCAGGTTTCAGCTTCAGCTCTAGATAGTGAGCATCCCGTCATAAGAGGGGTCCAAACAAAAGCAGGCTGGGATGTTAGGGGGTGTTGGGCAACATCCCACAGAGGGCGCCGTCCTGCGAGGAAGCCTGAAGCCAGCCAGAACCCAGCCTTAGGTCACCTGGTCTGGGGTCAGGGTTCAGAGGTCACCAAGTGACCCGGGCTGCTCCTCCCCACCGCCCCCCCCCTCCCGCATGCTCGTCCTCCTTCTTCAGTGGCTACCTGACCGCAGGCTTTTCCATGGAATGTTCTCTGCTTGGAATGCCCTTCCAGCTGTACTAACTTCTGGGGCTGCTGTAACAAATGACCACAAACCAGGCGACTTAGAACAACAGAAATCTATTCCCTCCCAGTTCTGGAGGCAGATTCTGTAATCCAGGTGTGAGCAGGGCCGCGCTCCCTCCAGAGGCTCTAAGGGAGGATGCTTCCTGCCTCTTCCAGCTCCTGGGGGCTCTAGGCATCCTTGGCTTGTGGCGCATCACTCTAAACTCTGCCTCCATCCTCACCACGTGGCCTCTCCATGTGTGTCTCTGTGTCCTCTCCTCTTATAAGGACACTTGTCATTAGATTTAGGACCACTCCAATCCAGGTGACCAGCACGCCAATTGTCCCATCTGTGTTCCAGGTAGCAGGATTGGGGGAAGGTGCCCGGAGCCTACACAACCCACTTCTGTCACAGCCCATGGCTAGGACTTGAGCACATAGCCTCCATCTGCAAGGGAGGCCAGGTACCTCCAGGGGGTTGCAATCTAAAGCCTGAGAGGTCTCTACTCTGATCCCCCTCGACACCACTTTTTATTCAGCCCTGGCCCCTGTTGGGGAGATGGTCATCTATGGATGCTGGTAGATTCACACATGGAGAGCCCAGAGTATTTGGGGTTAGAGTGTGCATGAGAGGACACTGGAGTCACAGCTCCTCTCTGCGATGGGGGTCTGAGGATAAAGCCCACAGTGGCCATCTGACCTGTGACATGAGTATCCATTTGTGTCTGTGCAAAGTACTATCAGCACTTATTTAATTATGTCTGTGCCATCGTTCCTGTCCCTATTCTTCTCAGAGCCTGCAGGGGCTTCTCTTCTCACTCAGGTCTGACACAGACCAAAGCGACAGACCTAATCCCCCACCTCCTGTTCCCCGCTTGTTGACCGCACAGTGCTAGGGCCTTCAGTGTCAGGATCGCAGCTCAGGGCCTGCCAAGCCCTGCATGCCGCTGTAACTGCCATCACAGAAGAAGATACTGAGGTTCCCAGGGGCATACAGCACGCAAGAGCAGAGGTGCAATTGAACCCGGCTTTGCTGACCCTGCAGAATGGATGCAGAGGCACATGGGTATGGGGATCATTTAGGATGGAAAGCTGGCCCCAGACCCTGTGCCAGGTCAGGCGATCCGGGCAGGAAACCAGTAGCACACGGACAGGGTAATGGAGTGTGGGCAGCTAGCAGAGGAACCATTTACAAAGGTCAAATAGCTGTGGCAGGGACAGCACAGATGCCCGGGGGCCTATACCTCCTGGCCTGAGGGATAAAGAGGGGAGGAGGAAGATGCTGAGAGAGGGACCAGGAGAGGCAGTGGAGTAAGGGGCTGTGGACATCCAGGGAGTCAGGAAGCTCTCAGGAGAGTGGACGGAAAAACAAACACTCACCTCTCTTCCCTCCTAACCCCCACATCTCCCGCAGCCCTCTGGACAGTCCCTAGGTCTAACCTCCAAGGCACAGAGTGGGGCAGGGCTTGACTATGGGGCAAATGGGTGCTCTGGCCTGAGTCTCACAGAAAATTCAAGTGCAGAGCCTCTGCCCACGTGCAGCGCCCCCATCCCTGTATCTTTGTATCAGGACGAAGGGGAAGCCTGCGGAGGCAGGACTTTGCTTCGCCCCAGATTCTGGGAAAGTGGAGCGCCTCTCTTTTCCCGGTAAATGTGAAATGTTCTTTTCCTGGGACCTGCAGTTTCTGCTAGCACTTGCCCATTTCTTCCCCCTGCCACCCCCATCCCACAAGCCTTCTGGACTGGCCAGCTAGAGGACACCAACTATCCATGTCCTCCCATCTCTTGGACCCTGAACCCAAGCCTAGGAAAACACAGTCAAAGGGCAGGATGTCACCCAGGGGAACAGAGTCCAATCTAGGCCAGCTTCCTGGAGGAAGTGGTCCCACAGGGGCAGCTGGAGGACGCAAAGAAGACTTTCACTTCTTGACATGTCCTGACTGTGAAGAAAGGCGTCCTTAACCTGCCTGCACTGGGCTGCGTGGGGCTTTCTCATGTACTTTCACTTCCGTGGCGGCAGTTGACCAGAGGAGGCACAGCCAAGAAGAGCGGCCTGGGGAGAGGCCCGGCCCGGTTGTAGCTGAGCCAGGAATCTCCACCCAGGGCTCTTTCCCAGAGATGTCCACGTGGGATGGGGCCGAGAGAAGGGAGAGGGCCAAGGGCAGCCACGGGAGGGCGAGAAGAGGGGCCTTTCCCAGCACCACCCGCCCACCCACCAGGCAGGTACCTGTGGACTCCAGGTCATTCATCTTGATGGTTATGGCATCGAAGTTGAACTGCAGTGGGTGCTAATGAGATGGTCATCAGCAAAATACTACATGCATGTTCCACTGGCACAGCCAGGGTGGGCTCTTTTCTTGCCCCTTGCCCCGGCGCCCACTCGGCCACAGTGCCCCCGGGGTGCCTGGGTCAGAGGCCCGTGCTTGCACACACCCCTTCTCCAGAGCTGGTGGGTTAGGGGTTATGGGGTACAGCCAGCTTTCAGGTGCACCCACCTGGGTTGGCATCTGAGAGACCTGGGGCAGACACCCTCCTCAGGTGTGGCTGTCTCTCAGGCTCCAGGCAGGAGGGCACAGGTAGCATTGCCAGGGGCTTAGCAATCCTTGGATGATGAGTTGGGTGTGCACCAGGGGGCCTGTACCTCGGACAGAGAAGGTCTTCTGAGTGGGCTATGACTTGCCTCGGACTCAGCAAGCCCCCGGGTAGTGGGGACACAGGAGAGGGCCTCCGCAGTTACTCCCCAAAAACTCAGGCTGCTGGAGGGGAGCAGCAGCAATCCCATTCCAGACTCCTTCCTAGTTGCAGGGATGGCTTCCTCTCAGCCACACTTCAAGGCATTATTGATCTGGTTGTACAGATGAGGACACAAATCAGAGACGTCAAGGAACCTGCCTAAGGTCACACAGCATTGCCGGCAGGGCTTGGGGACTCCCTGTCTGCCCAGCACCCTCCCTGGGAGGAGATGTAGCCAAGGTGAGACCTCAGGAAAGGAATCCCTTTTGCACCCACAACTCCTCATGTGAAAACCACGCTCAGGAGCCCAAACCTTCAGCTAGACCCTCCAAGAGTCTACAGTGGGGCCTGCATGCGCCACACTAGGGAGCCCAAGGCAGGTGCTGCCTGGCACCCACAGCTGACATCTGGATTAAACACATCCCAGCTGATGCGGCAGAGCCGCCTGCCCATCCCAGAGTCCTGAG
>NW_017731574.1:2174180-2176056 GCF_001890085.2 Hipposideros armiger
CAGGGACCCTCAGTGCAAGGTGTTGCCTTGGTGCTCCCCCAGCCCTAGACAGACAGATAGAACAACAGACTACTTGAGCCCGTTCCCACCCTTCCCCACCACAGCATTTCTAGACCAAGGTTGGTCTAAAAGCAGGTGATGAGGCAGGTGACAAAAAATGCAAGTCACTCCCCTGTGTTCTCGGCCCCCAGAAGCATTGCACCCCTAAGTCCTCTGAGGCCCAGGGGCTGGCTAAGGGGCTGAGGTTGGCCCTGGCCTCTCAGCCAGGGCTTCCTTGTCTGCAGCTGGAGGGACTGTCCCCACCTGGGGGGCTCTCCAGGCAGGGGCTCCACCCAGAGCTTCAGGGCAGAGAGGCAGCTGGTGCAGGGAGATAGGAGCAGGCAGCTTCCTGTCGGAAACCGAAACTGCCAGGTGCTTCCCTCCTTCCTGAGGTGACCCAGAGACAGCTGGACCCACAGTCCTGCAGCCCCACCCCTCTGTGCTATCCCCAGACGGGGCTGGGCAGCCCCCCTTTCAGGCAAGCACACCCACCCACCCCAACTAGGCCTCTCCTCTCTCACCACACCGTGCATCTCTGAGCTTCAGTTCACCACCGGTGAAATGGACTGAAGTGCCCTCTGCTTCCTGGACAAGTCGGGCGCCTCATAGCTCTGCCACCACCTGGGGCTGCCAGTCCAACCTGAGCCACCCCGATGAAGGACTGCAAAGTCTTTGTGCAAAACAAAGGATGCAAAAGACCTTCATCATTTTTAACTGGAATCCATGTGAAAGTAATAGTGTTTCAGCTAGCTCAAATGTAACAGGACATTAAAGCCAATTTTGCTTGTTTCTTCTTTCTCCTTCACTCTGTCTACCAGAATATGGAACATTTCACACACGGCTCATGTCCAGTTCTCGCTGGACTGGCTGCCCTGAGTCCACGGGGCTCTGGAGAGAGGAGGGTTAGGTCTCACCCGTCAACAGCAGCTGGGCCTCTGACGTGCTCCTTGTGCATCTCATCCTTTGCCACTGCAGCCAAACTTTAATTTAAATTACGAAATAATTCACACACACCAGAAAAGCTCCACCCCAGGGAGCAAACAGGGCGAGCACGCTGCACTTCATCTCAGAGCCTGCTCCCTCTCTGCCCCTTCTTCGTAACAATGAATTATTATAGATTTGGTGCCCCTGCCCACCCCCCCCACCCCAACCTTGGAGGCTGCCCCACCCTGGAGTGGTGAGATGGGGTCAGGAGCTGTTTAAAGCCAGCCTTCTGGGGCAGGACCCAGTGTTCAGCATTCTCAGTGGGGTCTTGGCCAAGCTGCTCGAACACCAACCCCTCAGGCCCCATTTCCTCATCAGTAAAATGGGGCCAATAACACATGTCAGCACTTGGAGCCTCATCTGGAGGCTTGCTTGCTTGGACTCATCCAAGGGACTGCTTTCCCAGATACATTGTGATGTTCTGTGTTGTACCTTGTTACGTGTTCTAGATATTCTTCTGCAATTTTCTATTTTCTCTTCCTGTGGTCATTTTATGTGGCATCAGTGTAGGTGGTGCCTTCAAAGTGTCCCAGTGGCCCCATGAGCCCAAGGAGGGCCAGAGGATGGAGCGACAAGGAGAGGCCCTCCCAGCTCCTGGGGAAAAGCCTTTCGTACACTCGAAGTGTCCAGCAATGGCATGGGGTGTTTCTGGAGGTTGTGATCACCTGTGGCTTCGGGCGGGGTGGTGGTGGGTGGGTGGTTCCAGTTTGTGGAAAATTAGTGCACCTGCATGGGAGGTGAGGCAGGAGGCAGGGCGCTGGGTTGGGATGGGCTCTGGACACCTGGGCACTTTTACTGGTCCCACCGCCGAGCACATGGAGGGCCTCAGATGAACTAGCCCCATCCTTTCTGA
>NW_017731574.1:2176948-2177718 GCF_001890085.2 Hipposideros armiger
GAGCTTCCTCCTTTCTCCCAAATCTGGGTACATTTTGAGTGTTATGGAAAGCCCCAACTTCACAGACCCTACAAGGGGGGAGCAGAGTGGGAGAAAGGACAAACAAGCAGGAAGGGGCGTTGGCTCACCTGGCTGTGCCCCTCACTCTAGGCTGCTGGGACCTCAAACCCCAGGCCAGCAAGGGCCAGCCCAGCCGTCCCCATCTAAGAAGTCCCCAGCTTCCTCAGAAACCGGCTCTCTCTGCAAAGATCTGGAGCTGGATACCTGGGAATTTCTTATAGCTGGGTTCTCTTATTAAAAGAAAAGGTTTCCAGCTCCCGCTGTGTGCGCCTGGCGCCTGCCTGCCAGGGCATGGGACCCCAACACCCAGACCCTGGAGCTCAGACCAGAGCTCAGAGAGGTTGTAGTTTGCCCGAGGGTCCCAGGGCCCACTTCCCATAGGACACCGCCATCACCCCCATTGACGGCCGAGCACCTACTCCAGCCTCCACCATGAGAGGAAAGGGGTTTCCTCCCCTGGTGGCTCTGTGCAGCCCCGACTCCTGCCTTCCTCCCGCTTGTTTTCCAGGGACCCTCAGTGCAAGGTGTTGCCTTGGTGCTACCCCAGCCCTAGACAGACAGATAGAACAACAGACTACTTGAGCCCGTTCCCACCCTTCCCCACCACAGCATTTCTAGACCAAGGTTGGTCTAAAAGCAGGTGATGAGGCAGGTGACAAAAAATGCAAGTCACTCCCCTGTGTTCTCGGCCCCCAGAAGCATTGCACCCC
>NW_017731574.1:2178483-2180174 GCF_001890085.2 Hipposideros armiger
TCTGGAGAGAGGAGGGTTAGGTCTCACCCGTCAACAGCAGCTGGGCCTCTGACGTGCTCCTTGTGCATCTCATCCTTTGCCACTGCAGCCAAACTTTAATTTAAATTACGAAATAATTCACACACACCAGAAAAGCTCCACCCCAGGGAGCAAACAGGGCGAGCACGCTGCACTTCATCTCAGAGCCTGCTCCCTCTCTGCCCCTTCTTCGTAACAATGAATTATTATAGATTTGGTGCCCCTGCCCACCCCCCCCACCCCAACCTTGGAGGCTGCCCCACCCTGGAGTGGTGAGATGGGGTCAGGAGCTGTTTAAAGCCAGCCTTCTGGGGCAGGACCCAGTGTTCAGCATTCTCAGTGGGGTCTTGGCCAAGCTGCTCGAACACCAACCCCTCAGGCCCCATTTCCTCATCAGTAAAATGGGGCCAATAACACATGTCAGCACTTGGAGCCTCATCTGGAGGCTTGCTTGCTTGGACTCATCCAAGGGACTGCTTTCCCAGATACATTGTGATGTTCTGTGTTGTACCTTGTTACGTGTTCTAGATATTCTTCTGCAATTTTCTATTTTCTCTTCCTGTGGTCATTTTATGTGGCATCAGTGTAGGTGGTGCCTTCAAAGTGTCCCAGTGGCCCCATGAGCCCAAGGAGGGCCAGAGGATGGAGCGACAAGGAGAGGCCCTCCCAGCTCCTGGGGAAAAGCCTTTCGTACACTCGAAGTGTCCAGCAATGGCATGGGGTGTTTCTGGAGGTTGTGATCACCTGTGGCTTCGGGCGGGGGGGTGGTGGGGGGGTGGTTCCAGTTTGTGGAAAATTAGTGCACCTGCATGGGAGGTGAGGCAGGAGGCAGGGCGCTGGGTTGGGATGGGCTCTGGACACCTGGGCACTTTTACTGGTCCCACCGCCGAGCACATGGAGGGCCTCAGATGAACTAGCCCCATCCTTTCTGAGCACAGGTTCAGTGGTCAACCCAGGTGAGACCGTCGGGGGGAGGTCCAGCTGCAATGAGCAGATGGAGGAGAGGCCAGAGTGACAGTGTGACCCTGCCCTGCTCTGCTCTGTTTTCGGGCACTCACAGGGGCCGTCCCCCTGCCATGCTTCTGCTGAGGACGGGTTAAACCTGCGGTGTTCTGGGCCACAAATCTAGGGGAGGCCTTTGATGTGAGACTCGGGTGGTGGAAAGTCCTGGCATCGTGTGGGCATGAGAGATGCGATCTTTGGAGCATGAGGCCTCCGACAAGCTGGGAAACCCCATTCCACTCCAGGAAGCAAGAAACAGTGTTCCGGGTGGCCAGGGGGAATGCCTTGGCCCCTCCACGACACTAGAGGGAAGAAGTGGCAGAGGGGACTTCTGCATCTGACATTTGCTGGCTGAGCCCCTCCCTGCCTCCCCCTACATCAGTCCACAGTACAGAAGAGGGGGTCTTGGCCTGTCCTGGAGGTGTCAGGAGACTGAGCTAGTGAGCGGACTCATCTGTGGGTCCCTGGATGTGACCAGGAACATGTAACAGAGCAGTGCCTCATGCTGGGCCCCAAAATGTCCTCCTGGTGGGCCAGCCTTGGCTCCTGCTGCTAGGCCTGGAGTGGGCGAGATGAGCTGCAGCTGCCTGTGGCATTAGAGCAGCGGGCTGGGGCACCAGGAAGCAGTGAGAGCTTGGCAGGGACCCTGCAGGGGGTGCCAAGGCAGGGGG
>NW_017731574.1:2182064-2202754 GCF_001890085.2 Hipposideros armiger
AAAAAAAAAAAAAGAAGAAGATGAGGAGAAAGGAGAATGGGCAGACCACACGCCCATTTTTTTGCCAGAATAATCTGAACATTGAGGACCCCATGGATTCCTTTAAGCTATCTTGCCCAGGTACCTGGAAAGTCTTGTGTGCATGCTAGTTTTGAAGACCCTCTAGGCCCACTGCTAATCTGCCTGGGGCAGGGCCTTGGGGGCGGATAGTAGAAAGTTCTCTTTTTACTGGAAGACAGAACCCCTCTTCTTTCTGAGGACACCACTGCAAACCAACGGCCCTCCATCCATAGTGTCCCCCCTTCACGGTGAGGACACAGGGGCTCAGAGAAATGAGGGGCCCCCCAACCTCTGGGCCAGTCCTGGAACCCTACTCGCTGCCTCCTCGCCCACCCTCCGTCTACACCAGTAGCTGCTACTGTCTGTGATTCAGCAGGAGGCAGTTCTCATCTGGATCTGAGGTTCGCCTGATCATTTCATTGCCGTAACAGTGCCTGGCACACACCCAGTGCTCAAGCAACATCCTCTGAAAGAGAGAATCTGGGAGAATGCTTGAGCTGGTAGAAATTGGGAATGAACCCGGAAAAATCATACTAAGTGAAAGAAGCCAGACACAAAGGGCCTTATAGTATAGGATTCCATTCATATAAAGTCCAGAATAGACAAATCCACAGATACAGAAAACATATTAGTGGTTGCCAGGGGCTGGGGAAGGAGGTAATAGAGAGCGACTGCTAATGGGGACAGGGTTTACTTTTGGGGTGATGAAAAGTCCTGAAGCTAGACAGAGGTGATGGCTGCACAGCAATGTGAATAGACTTTGCCACTTGAATTGTCCATTTTTAAATGGTTAAATGGTAAATTTTATGTTCTGGGTATTTGGGCATAGTTTAAAAAAAATCTTCAATTTCTTTAAAAAACAACAACAAAAAAAGCATGGCAAAATGAGCACTTAATCCAGGCCTCAGAGTACCCACTGACCCAGCCAACGTGTGTCCTGCAGACATGGAAACTCATCAGTGGCGTTGCTCCAGAGGCCCCTGTGTCACATCCGCTCTCCAGGGCTTGGGCAGCGTTATCTCCCTCCTGCCCTGGGCCTATGCTGCTTCCTCTGGCTTCCCCTCCAGATTTGCTGTGGGTGGAGTCAGCCCCCAGCATTCCTGCCCTCCTGCCCTCAGCCAGGCGCTTATCTGCCCTGGGGGCCCCCCCATCACTGCCCTGGGGTGGCTGAGAAGACAGGGTGCAGAGGCCCCTTCTTTATCTCCTTCTCTGCATGGTTACCTCCCCCAGAGCATGTTTGTGTGTGCTTGCTGTCCATCCTCCCAGAGGCACCTCCAGACATCTGCGACGCGGGGTGCACACCCATATTCACCATTTGAGCAGGCAGGAGCAAGTTGTGTCTGTGCGCAGAAATCAGGCAGGGAGTTGGAACCTGTGATCCTCAGGGCACAGGGTGCCAGGGTGCCTTTTCCCCATTGTAACACCAGGCTTCCGGGATGTCTGCGTTGGGGACATGCTGAGCACCTCCAGGACCACGGGAGACACTGAGCCTGATGGCTCTGTGTCACGGTGCTCCACAGGGCTCAAGGAATGTCACTTCTGAAATGCTGCTCCTGAGAACCACGTGGGCATCTGGTTTTGGTCCTTTCAAGTAGACCTGTGGGTGATTGTCCCCACTGACTGGTCCAGGCTGCAGGTCACCCCTCCAGTGCCCTGGGTGCAGGTACAGCTAATCTATCGCAATACAATGCCTTTCTGCTGAGCTCGGATGAGACCTCAGCATCCTTCATAATGCAGTGCTCCTGAGGGCCAGGCCGTTTCCTGCAAGTCCTGGGTCAGTAGTCACACACTCTCCATGGGGAGCAGCTGTTCCTCACTGCCCCCCATTCGTGGATGACTGATACTTTTGCAAAATGCAATTAAAATGTTGTGTCAAAGTCAAATTGCCATAGAAGCTTCCACCACTCTCACTTTCTGTCCATCTCCTGTCTGAGCATCACCTTTAGTGCTCTGTCCTGGGCAAGGAGACATGACTTTTCTGAGTCTTCTTTGCACATCCATTATGGCAGGTTAAAGAAAGCACTAGAGATAGTAGAGCAGGATGAAAATAAGGGAGGCCCAGAACAAAGAGGACACAGCCTATACCCCACCACTTTCTTAGGACGAGACCTTGGACAAATCTCTCTGGGTTCCATTACTTCATCCACAAATAGGATTGCAGTTAAAGTCAGATTTCAGATAAACAATATTCTGGTATACGTAGGTCCCAAATATTGACCAGGACACACTTATCCTGAAAATTCCTCATCGTTTATCAGAAATTCAAGTTTAACGAGGCATCCTGTATTTTTATTTCCTTAAATCTGGCAGCCCTAACCATGAAGGATTTGAATTCTTTATCTAATAGAATTATGTTCAGCAGCAAATGGCAGAAAACCTAATAGCAGTATAAACAGGGTTACTTGGTTTTGTTCCCATAACAAAGGACCAGAGACAAGTGGTTCCGGTTGGTGCAGTAATGATGCCATCTAGGACCAAGGCTCTTTTTGCTCTCTCTGTTCCACCATCCTCTTACTTGTGACTTCCTAGCTGCAAAGTGGCCGCACCACCTCCAGGCATCACATCTGCATTCCAAGCAGGGAGAAAGAGCAAGAGAGAAGGTGCAGAGGACAACAACTGGGCCAGCCTCTTTTTATAAGGAAGATTGAGGCTTCTGTAGACACCCTACTCAGCAGGCTTGATGATAGGGTCCCAGTCCCCATCTCTAAGGCCCTTCCAAACCAGGACTTTCTGGCTTCTAATTTCATATCTTCTCTGCTGTCTTCAGACAGCCTCCACACCCATCACCCCATCAACCCAGCTGTGGTCCCATGGGCCAGTGGAGCCGGTGGCGCTATGACCACTTGACAATGGCCATCCTCACTGAACTTGGAGGATAGCGAGAGAGCACACTGCCACGGCCCCTGAAGATTCATTACCACACCATTCTTGTCTAAAGGGATGTCCTGAGAGAGCAGGCAGTGGGAGCAGTGGTCTGGGGTCCCCAGGCTCTTCCCCAAAGGGTCTGGTCTTTCTCTGCAGGTTTCTACTGAACATCATCTGATCGGGCAGCAGACTTATCTCCCTTGGAACTTTACTGATCTTTTTAAACAAAGATCCAGCCTTTGCCCCCGGGGTTCTGAACACCAGCATTTCCTTTTCCATATTCTCTCTGTCACCTTTCCAAGCTGCCAGGAGGAAAGAGGAAGACCAGGAGTTCCCCTGGGACTCTTTCTCCCAACTTTTCTCTCCTTCGACTGGTTTTCCTCTACCTTGCTCCTTTCTAGCCTCTCTGACAATCACAGCATGGTGTTGATTTATTTCTAGAACATTCTTTCCTGTGACTCAGCTTTAATGGGGTGGCACGCTCCGTGCCACCTCTTGCCTCTGTCCTCTGTCCAAGACCTCCAGACCCCGTAAGAGCTGGGTGCTGCTGCCCTTGTGACAACCTCTCAGTGTGCTGCCCCCAGCCCACCAGCCTTCTCACGTGCCCTGACTACCCCACACTCCTTCCACACCTGGCTTTGCACTCACGATCTCTGGGCCACACCCATCCCCACAAACCCGCCATCATCTGCCAGGGCAAATTTAACGTCGCCTCTCCAAGCAGGCTCCTTCTGCCCTCCAATTGGGGAGGTGCCCCCATCGGTCACAGACCATCAGTGGTCACAGCACTTATCTATGTGACTGCCTAGTTCACATCTGTCAGACCAGGGCAGCGACGGTCCCACAGGTCAGTGCCCTTGGCACCTGGCACAGAGCCTGCCCCGGAGTGACTGTAAGTCAACAGATCTGTGAGTGACCCAACCCCTTTATCAATGGAAATGGCTTTGGCCCCATTCCTACTTCATTCCTCCAATGCCGTTGAAGGTGAACACCGTGAGGCAAGGTTTTCGCTCTGCCCACCTCGAATCTCCAGCCCTGGGTAGTGCCTGGCACAACTGGGCAATCAGCTCATGGCGAGTAAGCAAATGAACACCTGCAGGGTGAAGCTGTGGCGGGGATGCAGAGAGAAGTCCGTGGAGAGCCCGGAGGCCCTGAGCCTGGGGGTGAGTCCGCATCCCTTCCAAAGGCCATGGCAAGCCAGTAAGAGGTGACCGAGCTGAACTCTCTGTTTGTCCCAGGCCTCCGTCCCCCAATCTGAGAAATGGGTATTTCTCCCTCTCCACCACTGGGGTTCTTTCACAAACAAAGCAGTGTGTGGTCCTCAAGGACATTGAGAACTTGAGTGTCTCCGCATGAGAAACCTTTCTTCCTCCATCCCCACTTCCATCCCCTGTCTGGCTTCACCCTAACACCCCCCCACCCACCCAAAAACAAAAAAACAAAAAAAAACTTCTCCTTTGCCTCTCTGAAGAGTTCCCCATTTGAGGTGACCACACTGCCCTCAACTTCTCCCTGGAGTTTCAGGTTCTTAGTTATTTTAGGTCTTCTTCCCCACACAGCCTGCGCCTAGAGCCCTTTCCTCTCTGGACAGGCACCGTTGTTGTGGTTCCTGGGACTCCCAGCACCCCGACCTGTCTTCTTTGAGCCTCCCCGAAGGGGGCCTGGCCCTGCCTCCCTCCCCTTCCCTCCCCCCTTCTTCTCCGTTGCTTCTCCCCTTGAGGGAAGTGTCTGTGGTTCAGAAAGTGCTTTAATTCTGGGTCTACTTTGATTTTAAAACAGCTTTCTTGAGATAACTCACGTAGCATACAATTCACCCATCTAACGTGTACAATTTCAGTGGTTTTTATAGTCGCAGAGCCGTGCAAGCATCATCACCATATAATTTTAGAACCATTTTATCTCCTCTAAAGAAAACCCTGTGCCTCTTAGAAGTCACTCCCCTAGCCTTGGGCAACCACCAACCTACTTTCTGTCCCTGAACTTGCCTGATCTGGACATTTCACACGAACAGGGTGATGGGATACGCGCGGCCTTTGTGTCTGACTTCTTTTACTCAGCATGATGTTCTC
This sequence comes from Hipposideros armiger, assembly GCF_001890085.2. Lineage (NCBI taxonomy): Eukaryota > Metazoa > Chordata > Mammalia > Chiroptera > Hipposideridae > Hipposideros > Hipposideros armiger. The sequence goes on from NW_017731574.1 coordinate 2,187,059, forward strand.
ATGGTTCGTCCACACTGCAGCGTGTGTCAGGACTCCTTCCCTTTTCTGGCTGAATCATACTCCATTGTTTGAACCATGCCATCTTTTGAGTTAACTTTGCTCAGCTGGGACAGTGTGACAACCTGGATATGAACCCAGACCCGCCACGTACACGCTGTGTGTCTCAAGCGAGTTACCACCCCTCTCTGGGCCTTGGCTTGCAAGCTGTATAATGGGGTAATAAGAATAGCCACGCAGGACTGGCATGAGGATTCAGTTAGGGGATGTGAGTGGAAGGCTCTGTGTGGGCCGTAGGTGACTCGCAGGTGCTGGCTGTCACCTTCACCACCACTCTACCTGGGCTTCAAGGGGTGACGAGAGGTACATCGAGCTCTGACCTAGCCTGTGCTCCATGCATGGCACTGTTGTCTGAATTACATCCCAGTCCCTTGGCGAGTATCACATTTGCTGCCAGCTGGGGACCCAAGGAACCCAGCTGTGGGGTGCGGGCATTTCAGGGGCAGGCACAAGTGGGAGTTCTGATGAGGAGTCCCAGGCGCAGGCTGGGTTTCCTGACCAGTGAGCGCTAGAGCCTTCTGGAGATTTGGTGAGAGTGAAGATTCCAGGCTCCCTGAAGTGACTCATCCTGAGTGGGTCTGACCCACAGCTGCCTTGGGGTACAGACGGCCCCAGGGCTCAAGTCCAGAGGTGGTGTACATTCTAGGGGAAAACATGACAGCTACTCAGAGGGGTGCATCCAGCTCCAGTTATGACCTTGGAGATGAGTCGTGTGTTCTACAACTCTGGGTTCCACATTTAAGGTGCCCTGGCTGACTCCCAGCAATGAACTAAAAGGTAAACCCCATGGGACAAAGTGGAAATGCCTACAGAGGCTCAGGGTCTTCCTGCCTGTACCCTGGGTCTGACTGTGACCAGCCTCCAGGGTCTGACTGTGCTCCCAGGCAGCAGGTTGGTCTCTGGGACCAAAGAGCTGACCCCAAGGCTCCCAGTGGCATGCCAGGAGGTTGGGTAAAGGACACTTGAGCTCCCCACTGAGGTCAGAAAGTGAGCAGTTTGACCTCCCCCATTGCTGTGAGCTGATGAGGCTTGTCGTGAACACCAGCCTTGACTCAGTGATTATCTTTCATCGTGCACACAAGAAATAAGGCCCTGCTGCTCCCCAGGTGTTCCAACCTCTTCACCCAGAGAGTCTGCTTGGCCTCTGAGGGCTGGGACCAGGCCTGGGAGAGCCACAGGAGCCAGGCCACTGTCCTCTTTGCCACACCCCAGAGTTTTCTCCCCTAAATTCCCAGGGGACAGTATATTGTGATGGCCTGGCCTGGGTCAGGGACCAGTCAGCTGTGGCTGAGGGCAGGGTCACAGGTGATCCTTGACTGGGGGGCTGTCATGGTGGAAGGAGGTGGGTTGCTGTGATGGACGGGAGCTTGTCATGGTGGTTGGGCCCCACTGTGGTTGGTGGTACCTGGAAGTGACTGTGACCATACTCAGGTATGTCGAAGGTGCAACACACATAAGAATCACTAAGAAACCAGACTGTTTAGAACACACTGTGTGTGTGTGTTCGGGGGGTGGGGGGGTTGGGCATCTCTTAGTTCTGCTAATCTCCCATTCCCCTGCAGGCTTGATTCTGCAAACCAGCACTAGCCCCACAGCAGGCAGGCACCACTGGCAGCCCCAGTTGTAATCTCCCGGGCTCAGCAACACAGAAAAAGGAAAACTTCTCTCCCATGAATAATATCTGACTCCGGGTGTTGCTGGCTAGCCCCAGGGTGACCAGAATGAAGGTGTCCTCCCAGGGTCACTGTCCGGTCAGGGGCCCAGCCTGTGGCCAGAGGGCAGGTCTGTTTTCAGAAGATGAGGGACACCGCGGAATGCGGGCACCCCAAACCACACATCTTCCCCACCAGGTGCTGTCCACACATCCTTTGGAGCAGATCAGGGGGTTGTGACACACGGAGACTGAGGCTCGGGGAGGTGCTAGACCCCACAAGGTCCAAAGGCTAGAGCGAGGGTGGGAGCTGGGTCCCTCAAGGGAATCCAGAGATCTTCTGCTGTTAAGATTCATAGTCACAGCAAAACAAACCCAAGTATTTATTTTCCCAGGAGTCAATTATGACTTCAATCGGCAGAAATTCTGATCCCTAGGCATTGACTAGCAATGAAAGGCGCTTTGCCATCTGCCCATTACACACAGCCTAAGAACAGAGAAATTCACCCCATCAATGCCCCTTTCCCGCTCCCCAGGGTAGCCCCACTTCTGCCCAGCCACCTCTGTGCCTGCGCAGCCCCTGCCAGTAGCTCCTGGCTCTCTCTGCATTCAGGTCCTGCCCAGATCCTTAAACTCAGCTCAAGTGTCACCACATCCAGAGCTGCGGGGGTGAAGGCAGGGGGTGCAGAGGAGGAGGTGCCTCGGGGCTGTTTCTAGAAATCTGTCAGCCACTGAATGCAGCCTCTCAAGGGCAGGGCCCTTGGATCATCTTTCTGGGAGGACCGTGGGCGCACTGGGTTCTTCGTGCACTCATTCATTTCATCAGCCCCCAAGTGCCAGCTGGACCAGCGACATGAGGCAGAAATAAGTGCAGTGGCCCATCAGTTGGGGGTGCCTGACTTTGGGGACCCAGGGCTTCGCTTGTGGTCTTTTCTGCCACCCTTTGCCCCACGGGTGCCCAGGCAGGGCAGGAAGGAGGAGAGGAAGGGCTCTTTGCTATCCTTAACTAGTCTCTTCTGTCAAGAAAACATAGCTTTCCTAGCCGCACGAGAGAGCTGACGGGCGGGAAGGAAAGTGGAGGACAGCCTGGCTCCCCTGGTCAGACTCTCTGCTGGATGGGCTCCTGTTCCCCTGAACAAGCTTGGGACTCTCGGCAAGAAAAGGCCTTGGGGGATCCCGTTCCCCTTCAGACCCCTGCAGTGGCTCTCCTCATAGAATTGAGACTTGGGGACCAGGAGGAGGGAGCAGAGAACCTCCCTCTATGAGGCTAAGTTTCCCTGTTTGTGCAGTCAGCGGTTTCACCTGGTGAACTCAGGGGTCTCTTCCCCCGTATGATGAGCCCCCTCCCCACTCCCCTCCTCAGAGCCAGGGCAGCACGGGCAGGTGGCATTCTTCCTTCTTTGTGTCCTGCTGTTGAGGGTCACAGACGCGGGACAGTGGCAGTGCCCCGGACACACTGTGGACAGGCTGAAGGACAGGGAGGAAGAGGGGGATTCAGGGAACCCACCCCCAGCACGCCCTTCCTGCCCTGGCTCCGCATCCTCCGCTGTTGCCTCTGGGGCATGTTGTTTTCATGGGACTATTTAAGGAATAAATGGGGGAAAGTTGGGTTTTTCTTTGTGCGTGAGGGTGAACATTCGTTCCCCTAGCCGTTCATTCAGCAGAGAATACAACAAAGGGGTCTTACCAGTGCCCTGTGTGGGTTTCGAATTCTTTGTTCCCCAGAACACAATGGGGGCAGGAAGCCAGAACCATAGCATCAGGGGTCCCCCATGTCCTGGGAGAGCCCCCGCAGATATGTGAGCAGCTGTGATTGGGCTGTGGGGGTGCTCACAGGACAGAGAGGCCTCTCAGCAGGGAGGGGGAGCTTGCCAGCAGGACGTTCCAGGTAGAGACAGCTTTGTGTGTACCTGAGGGGGGTGGGGCTGGAAAGCATCAGGGAAGGGAAGTTTATCTCAGGTGGAGTGACAGGACCAGATTCACCTTTCCAAAAGCTTTCCCGGTGCCCTGCAGAAGGACTGGAGGGCATCCCGGCTCCAGAGATAATAAATGGCCCTGTCGGAGTGGGAGATGCATGTGGGCTTGGCAATCATCCATCCCGAGACCTGCCCAGGTCTCAGGTTGACAAATGGACCTTCTCTACCTTGGCACCGCAGCAGGCAGGCTTGTTTTTATCGCTCACACTCACAGAGCTCAGCTGCCCACAGCAGTTCCCAGCTCAGTACTCAGTGGGCACAGTGGGGCTGCCAGGGCCAGCGGGGGACACAAACCACCTCCCTATAGTGACTATGGGGTAAAGTGTGTCAGTCAGCATGTGTGGTGGCAGGTGACAGAAACCCTGCTCACTCAGGATAGCTCAGGCAGGACCCAGGACCAGGAATGTGTTGGCTTAAGTAACAGGCTCCAGGAAGGGCAGGGTGGCTCGCTCCTCTCTCAGAGCAGATGGCCTCGGGAAGCTCTAGGCATGCCTCCTGAGCAGAGCAAAGAGAAAGTGCCTCTGTTCCAGTGCAGAACGGTCCAGAGAAGGATTGTGATTGGCCCAGCTTGGGTCACATGCCCTCTTCTTGGCCCAATCACTGCAGCCGTGGGGGGTGAGTGGCTGAGACTGGCCTTCTGTGCTCTGGGACCAGGGAGCAGTCCTGTGACCTGAACAGGGGCTGAGAAGCCTGTGCCTGGGGGTGATGGAGGTGGGGTGGGGAGGGGGAACAGCCACCCTAATTACATACTGCGACTGTGCTTTTAAAATTGTTAATTTTTTTCTTATTTAAAAAAGCAAAAATAAAACAAAAAATATTTATAAAAATCCAAATATGCAGATAAGATATAAAAAGGTGAAAATTAAAATGAGAATAGTGATACCGCTCAGAGAGTTACATGAAGGTTAAATGAGAACATGCAGTCACTCAACAAATACTCAGGACACAATGGTGAGCAGACAGGCATGCCCCTGCCTGGGGATGAGAGAAACAGGGAACAAATAAACCACAGATAGATATGCTAGACGTGCAATGAAGGAAGCAGGCACCACACCCCAGCTCAATGGGAGGGCCCCCTGGCTTCTCTGAGGCTGCAGCAAAGGGCCTGGAGGGTATTCTTGGTGGAGGGGCACAGCCCGTGCAAAGGCCCTGAGGGAACTGCAGGTGGGCTATCATATCAGGCAGGCCACATCCCAGCACAAGGTGAGCACTCCGAAATAGTAACTGCTATTATTATTTCATTATTGTGAGACCCAGGGAAATGTGATACAATTCCAATCACTGGCCCTCAAGGGAAGTTTAGGAGGAAAGCCCTAAACGTGAAAGGGTTTATTGTCTCTTTTGTATTTCTTCTTGTGGTACCTATTTCATATACTTTGCCTGTTTTTATCTTGTGTGTTTATATTTTTCTTAATTCTTCATAGCATTTTTGCATATAAGCGCTATTAGTCCTTTGTTATACGTATTGCTAATATTCTCTCACAGCCTACCCCTTACCTTTTAGGCTTATTTATGGCCTTTTTGGTACATAGTAGCTAACGCTTATGTAGCCAAGTCATCCATCTTTTTTTTTTTCTGGGTTTCTGCGTTTCCTTCATTATAGACAAATATTATACAATGACCTATATTTTCTTCTAATACGTTCACTGTTTTGCTTTTCTCACTTTATTCACATTTTCCCAAATGAAGTGAGAAATATATAAGTTTTTTTCCCCCCAAAATGGGATGGCAAGTTGTCCTGACAGCATCTGTTGGACAGTGCATGCTTCTCCGGGGATTTTAAATGCCACCTTGGTCGTACTGACATTACCTTTTACCTGTACACAGTGGCTGATTTTCATGCAGGATGTTTTCCACTGAAATTGAACAAAAAAAAAGATGCAAGAGAACTCGGCACTCATCTTCAGGCCACATCGCGAATGTGGGAACCAGTCAGCAATTATTCTTATCTGAGGAAACTGAGGCTCCGAGAGCCCCAATCAGGATGGGAGAGTGAAGGAAAGGAAGAAGAAATAAGTTAATGAGGCCACTTCACAGTGAAGGCTGCCTCATGCTGCAGAAACAACAGCGTGAAAAAAACAGAGAATTAGAGAAGCAAGAAGGGGGCGGGGACAAAGCTGGCCACTCACAGAGCCCTCAGGCAGGTGGGCGTCCCCTCCTGACAGTTCCTAAGCCTCCACCTCCGCACTGATGTGTTCCTGATTCTTCATTTGATGACGGGACGTGGGTATCCTGCTGCGTTCCCTTGTTATATGGAGGGATGGCATTCCACACGAGATACCAGGCTTTATTTAACTAAAGCTTTCAGGTGGACATTGATATCACTTCTAACTTTCATTGTTACACAGTGCTGTTTATATAATAAACATCCCCTGTCGGTAAGTCTGAGTGTAGAAATTGCTGGATCGATGTACAGCTCTTGATAACTATTGTCGGAATGCCCCGTGAGGAAATACGCATATTACCAGTGAACATTTCCGTAGCCTGCTTCCTGCACCATGACCCACACTGGATATCTCCATTTTTTAATTTGGCCTTTTTTATAGGGAGAAACACTATTGGATTATTTAGCCCATGGTCCTTTGAACCAGTGAGGTTCAGTGTTTCCCCACACCTTGTGGTTCAGGGCACTTCTTAGGTGAGAAGTCTGTGAAAACCTTTCTCTAACTTCATCCAGAATCCCTCAGGAGAACTGGGGGTGAGAATGCCACCGGAAGTGCAGGGGTTCAGAGAACCAGCTGCTAGAGTGAAAGTGTCCAGTCCTGCAGGTAGGAACCACTGAAGACTGGCAGGTTTTCCGCCCAGCGCATTGAGGCCACATCTGGGTCTTCCAGCCCCTCCCCAGGCAGTGCCCAGACCCTCTGAGAGCTGCCTCCTCCTGGGCTACTCATGATTGGTTCCTCCCTGCAATAGGGAAGGGAGATGGGCCGTCCTTCCAGGGCCTCCTTCCTATGACAGTCACCCATGGGTGGATGGGCTGGTGAACAGGCAGACCAGGGAGTGGCAGGGGTGACTGGCCGGATAATAAGAGGAAGAAAAAGGGGAGGGCGGGCAACAGTGCAGCATGAGGTGTGGGCTGGGGCCCTGGGCAGAGCTGCCTCCAGCCCTGCAAGTCCTGGGTCTCCTGGGTCTCTGTTCATTATCTGTTTGTAACCCGCCACAGGGCTTGTTCCGGGGTTTGAATGAGAGAGTGTTTGAAATCACCTAGCACTGCACCTGCACAGGTGGGAGACAGCAGGCGGCTACTCTGCACAGGAAAGCTCCTATGAGGCCGTCTGTCTGGAGGCTGCATTTGGCCCAGCCTGGAACTGGGATTGTAGCTGCCTGGATTGCACACACAATAATTAATGACTTTGCCTGGAGAACTTCACAGTTCTCGCAACGTGACTGCCATCCTGATTCTTTGTTGGATGTTCCTAACTAAATCTTTGACATAGCTAAAAACAAACGACCTGGAATCAAATGGTTGGGAACCCCAGAAGTGTCTCTCAGGACTTCAGGATTCTGAGGCACACTGAGCTAAGTGGAGGGAGCCCCACAGAGGAATAGGGGGTCTTGTCTGGCACGGTCTGTCCAGGCACTGCTCGTGCCTGCTTTCCCCGAGCCCCACCCACATCCTTAGTCCCCAACCACACAGCATGCCCCCACCTCTGCGCCCCCTCTGATTCCTGGCCACCTGCCCCTGCGCCCTCCTCTATGACTCTCCTTGGCCACCACACAGGAGGACTCAGGCAGGGAGTGAGGGTCTGGAACAGCCCTCATCCAGAAGGGACAGGAGTTGCTGCATAAATACATGTCCTCCAGCCTCTCTGGAGATGGCTCTGAGGGCCTTTCTGGGGCATTGTAGGGTCTCCTGGGGTCTCCAGAGGATGGAGCTCCAGCAACCGTGGGTGGATAGGCTACCTTTGTTGATTCCCTCCCTTCTGGTCTCACTCCTACTCCCCTGCCTGGGCCTCCTAGCAGCAACCCCTAGGCACCTACTGGCACTGTCCATGTCCACCTCTGGGGGAACCAAGGAAGGTAGCACCTGGCCGCTTGTTTGCCCCCTGCCCCTGGACAAGTCGTTTCACCTCCCAGAGCCCGTTTTCCATTCTCAGAATCTAGGTAGGAGTTTAGCCCACCTGCAGGGCTGGCGTGATCAGGAGGGGGAGCCAGCCTGTGAATGGCTTGAGGCTTCGGGGCCCTGTTTCCCAAATTGTCATCCAGAATCATCTGCAGGAAAGGGCAGACTGATGATTATAAGAGGCAGGTTCCTGGTCCTGTCATCCCTTTAATCCCATTTTATCCCAGAGGAAGAAGGTGGCAGGGCCCGGCTGAGCCATGTGGGGACCCTGACCCAAAGAGAGAAATCGGTAATGGAAATCTGTCTTCATTTAAAGTTTTGATATTTTGCTCATCATGGATTTTTGTCATTGATTCTAATATTTTCAATATTGGGTTAAAATGTGATTTATCTTTTTTTTTTTTTTTAAGATTTTTATTGGGGAATTGGAACAGCTCCGGGGAATTGGGGAAGGGGAACAGACAAGTTGTTGTCCTTTTTGTTCTTCAGTCTAGTTGTGGAGGATGTTTCTTCACTGGCCCAAGTTGGCACCATCATTGCTCTCTTCGCGGGTGAGGCAGATCAGTCGCCGGCTTCTGGACGGCCGCTCACAGCGGCTGCTGGCCGCTCACACTGGCTGCTGGCTACACACGGTAGCCCATGGCAACCCACTGCCACAGGGACTGCAGCCTACGCCTTCACCAGCGACTCATAGCAGCCCAGCTCCAGGTTGAGCTGTTGTCCAGCATCTTAGCTGTAGAGGGCAGTGTCACTGGCCCTCATATGTGGGATCCGAACCGGGGCCCTTTGGCATCCCAAGCCAGCTCTTAACCAATGTACCACTCAGCCAGCCCAAAATGTGATTTATCTTGAATACTGAGTTCTTTGGTGCCCTCTTAAATTTTGTGCCTAAGCACTTGCCACCCTACTCCTGATCATCTGAGTCTTCGTTTTCATAGTCACTCCAGGTAATTCTGATGTATATTAAAGTTGGAGACCCCTCAAGGGTGATGATTGATAAGTCACAGCAGCCCGCAAATGGCTGAGATCAAGGAAGACATATAGTCAGGGTGCTTTTCATTTCAAGAAACAGAAACCTCAGCTAAAATTGGCTTAAATAATAAGGAAATTTGTTATCAAATAGTCCAGATGTAGGGTGGGTTTCAAGGTTGGTTGATTCAGCAGCTCAACAGTGCTCTGAGGGACCCCATCCTTTCCGTCCATCAGTGTCCCCCCAATGTCAGCATCATCCTCAGGGTGGTAGCCACAGGGCAGCGGCAATTTCATCTCCAGACACTGTAGTGGAGTTTCCTCTCTACATGTGGGAGCCGGAGAAATCCCCCCCAGAAGCCCCTCCCCTCACATATCATTGGCTGGGATTGGATCACATGCCCACACCTGAGCCAATCACCAGCAAGGGACTGAGCTTCTGTCTGAAGAGGCAGAGGGCTGGGAGCTGGCCAGGCTGTGTCCAAGGCATGGCCAGGCCCAGGAATGGCTGGAGTTGGGAGGGATGGAGACTTAAATTAAGTGGGGGTTGTGCTTACAAGAACGAAGAGGGGGATAGTACAGGGTGAGGTGGTGGGCCAAGGGTTCAGGCAGGCAGGGTTCCCCATGGAGACCCCAAGAAGGCATTTCAGATGAATCTGACAGTGGGTTCCTTGCTGACAGGCAGAGCCACCTTTGTGCACACAGAGGAAGGCACCATTGCCCCTGATGCTGCTGCACCTGCCTCCTTTGCCTGTTGGTGATACAGTGTGTCCCCTGTACAACTTTATGCTGCTGCTATGATGCCAGGTGGACAAGGTGATCCCACAGCCTCCTCTTGGCTCTCCTGGTATGTCTCTGCCTGGGTTCTGGGTAGACCTCCCCTTCTGCAAAAGGGGCCATCCCTGGATCTGGCTGGGTTAGGCCGGTCTTGGGTGAGGGTCCAGGGAAAGACACCTAGAGAGGCTCTGGGGGGGCAGGAAGTTTCCTGGCTGGAGCCAGGACTTCCTCTGCTTTAGGTTTCTTTCCCTTCGTGGTCAACTTAAAGCCCTGGAATTCGCTGCCCACACCAACCTCAGCTGACAGCCAGGGCAGGTTGCCACAGGCTCGGGCCCCAATGTTGTCCTTTTTCCCATCTTCCCTTGTATAGGCACCCCTCTCTCGCTTCCCAAACGAAGGCCTGGGCCCACAGTTTCCATGCTTGCAGCAAACACATCTGTTAACAATTCTGGCAATTTCCAGGTTCTGCTTGCCACAAAATTGAAGGACTATGGACTTGTCAGCTGATAGTTATTCAAGGCATCTAACTGTGGGAAGGAGGCCACAGTGATGTCACTACAGCACAGCAGCCTTTCATCCTGATCTATTTATGTGATTGAGGTTTCTTGGGCTTTCACTTTAAAAACCCACAATAGGAATGGAATTAATATTGAATCCTGCCTTTTCCTGGCACTAAGTAATGTTCATGCACAAATATACAAACTACTCAAAAAAAAAAAAACCAACCCTGCTTCATCCCTCTTTTTAGAAGAAGTATTTTCAATAAAAATGTACTTTTATGTTTCATAATTCTCAAAATGTATACTAAGTTCACATTGTTTTGTATCAGTTGCATACTACTAATAATTATAATGATAACCCAATCCAGAAGACAAATTTTAACACAAGAAAATGTTTAAATCTTGACATTTGGGTTTATTGACATAGTTCTGTGTGATAGCAGAATCAAAAGACTTTCAAACTGAACATATCTTAGGATGAAATTCTGTCAGGTGAAATGGAAACATGCATTGGGAGAAAAAGGAGCTAAAGGTGTTAAAGAAGAGGCAATTTGTGTGTGTTTTGAGAATTGCACATATCCTTTAAAATGTCATTGATATCTCTTTTTACTTTGGTCTGCTGGGTTTTTTTAATTAATAGAATTTCTTTTTCAGATTAGTTTGGGTTTACAGAAAAATTGAGCAGAAATCATGGAGAGTTCCCAAATATCGCCATCCCCCCAGTTCCCTATTATTAACATCTTTCGTTGGTATGGCCATTTGTTACAGTTAATGAGCCAATACTGATACATTATTATTAATTAAAGTCCCCAGTTTACATTAGGGTTCACTCTTGATGTTGTGCATTCTATGCGTTTGGACACATATATAATAACACGTATCCACCATTATAGTATCCTACAGAGTAGTTTCACTGTCCTAAAAAGCCTCTGTGCTCTGTCTATTCATGCCTCCCCCCTACAACTTCCTGCAACCACTGATCTTTTTACTGTCTCCATAGTGTTGCCTTTTCCAGAATGTCACAGAGTTGGAATCATGCAGTATTCCAGCCTTTTCAGACTGGTTTCTTTACTTGCAATATTCACTGAAGTTTCTTCCAGGTCTTTTCATGGCTTGATAGCTCATATCTCTTTATGGCTGAATAATATTCCATTGTCTGAATGGACCACAGTTTGTATACCTCTTCACTTTTTGAGGGATGTTTCTATTTCTTCCAAGTGTGGGAAGTAAAGCCGCTATAAACATCTGTGTGCAGATTTAAGTGTAGACCTAAGTGTTCAATCCTTTGGGTAAATACCAAAGAACATGATTGCTGGATCATATGGTAGAAACATGTTTCATTTTGTAAGAAACTGCCAAACTATTCCAAAGTGGCTGCACCATTTTGCACTCCCACCAGCAGCACATGAGAGTTCCTGTTGCTCCACATCCTCACCAGCATTTGGTGTTATCGGTGTCCTAGATTTTGGCCATTTCTAAGAGGTATGTAGGCCATTTCTAAGAGGATTTTAATTTGCATTTTCCTGATGACATAAGATGTTGAGCATTTTTTTCATGTGTTTATTTGCCATCTGTATATCTTCTTTGGTGAGGTATCTACCGAGATCTTCTGCCCATTTTGTATCTGGCTTGTTTGTTTTCTTATTGTTGAGTTTTAAGGGTTGTTTGTGGAACAGTCCTTTATCAGATCATGTGTTTTGCAAATATTTTCTCCTGCCCTGTAGCTTGTCTTTTCATTCTCTTAATAGGGCCTTTTACAAAGCAGAAGTTTTAAAATGTAACGAAGGCCAACTTACCAAATTTTTCTTTCATGGGTCGTGCTCTTGTTGTATCTAAAAGTTCATTGTTTCAGCTACGGAGCTGTGTGAAAATTTAGGTGTTCAAAAAGCGTTCACTCATGCATTTTTAACTGGATAATGGTGGCTATCAAAGCACTATGGTTTCTAGTCTATCGGCCACCCTTTTATTTTAAAATATCCATATTTACAGTATGTCAGATTTTCTACTGTTGGCAGCTATTAACTTTCTGTTGAGGATTTTTAGATGTAACAAAAACATATATGAGGGAGTTTGTAGTCACTCAGAATTAATTTTAAAGACCGGTGGGTCTGCAGAGGCTGATGGACTCCTGGGCCAGGGTGGCCTGGTCAGAGCCCAGCTCTGCCAAAGACCAGCCGGTTACATTCAAGTACCCAAGTACCCTGGGCCCCAGTGTCCTCATCAGGCCAACAGGGTTGGTGGCAAGACCCATTCCCAGGATGGTGCTGAGAGCCACATGAAACTGGCAGGTGAAGCTTGGTGCACCTGGCCAGGACTCTGTATGGCAGTTCCTGTCTGGTATAAGGGGGGAAGAAATGACCTTTACAGCAGCAGGGATGTTTCTAAGTTGTGTCTTTGTCAAAACCCTGAGTTGGGAACTGTGGGGGTTGGGAGAGAAATTAGAGGTGGGTGCAGCCCTTTAGGGCTCCCCATCCAGAGGGAGGATCAGCATGTGTGGAAGCAATAGAAATTGCAGTTGGAGAAGACCAGACAGGGGTTGTTTTCTAAGATACATCAGGGGTGGGGCCTCAGACAGAGCACCCAGCTGCAAGTCAGAAAACCTGGGTGCTGGCCCAGCTTTGTTACTGTGCACCCTCAGGGCAGAGCATGTTTTCTCTCCAGGGGCGGGGAGGGTTGGGGGAGCTAGAAGCTGCGGAAGAGCTGGCTTCACCTGGGGAGGCCACAACCCAGGAAGAAGGACAGTGACTATTAAGTGACTCGGACTCCTGCCCCTATAGACACTGGCACATTGGGGCTGCACAGGGGTGGGTGCCCTTACGCCACAGCTCTCTGCTACCGCTCTCCTGCTCTGGACCCCTCCGTCCAGCACTTTAGGGTGGCACCTTGCCTTGGCACTCACTTGCCCATGATTGGGTCGCTTGGTCAGTGAGGTTTGCCTTGCCCACCAGACTGCATACATCTTTTGGGCGGGGATGGGATTCTTCTTAAATGTCATCTCACAGTGCCCGGGAGTTGTGACTGAGCCATTTCCAAGGTGAGACACCAATCCATGGGAGGCAGTGGGGAGACCAAGTGCGTGACAGGGCGACATGGGCATTCAGCCTCCACCTGTGTGGGCTGTGTAGCTATGGATGAGGTGTGCCAACTGTCAGAGCCTCAGTCCCTCTACCTGTAAAATGGGGATTCCACTAACATCTTCCTGGCAAGTGGATGAAAAGTGGGAAAATGCAGAGATGGTGCTCAGCTCAGTGCCTGCCCCTAGCAAACCCTCCTCCATGCTGACAGCTACTGTTATGACTCTCTGTGACTATGACGCGGCTGGGCTGGACATGGCTGTCAGTCTGACCCAGTCACAGCGCAGGAAGAAGCCCTGCCCCTGCCAGCTCCTTTCTTCCCACCAGCCACAGTTCTCTCAGGTGGGAACAAAGGAGCCTTTTGGATTGACACGGGCCCGGAGCGTGGTCTCCGATGATTGCAGTTTTTTTCTCGGTGTTTAGGGGATCCATGATGTCTCAAATGGTTTTCAGCACCCTGCTTCAACCGGCGAAGTTGTAGTTGGTAATTTAGCGCAAAGAACTGAGATAATGATGTGTTGTTTGTAGGGGTGGAATTGCAGGGGACCCCAGGCCCAAGTTGAGTCCAGCTTCAGCTAATGCTCCATGTGAATTCAAGTGGTTATTTGGGGCGGCACTTACCTCCCTATCCAGCTGAGAGCCCCCTGAGGTTGCTCCAGACTGTTTGCTGCTAAATCACCCCACCTGGCCCACTTTTTTTTTGCATGTTAACATCTCCAAAATCTAGAGGCATCTAAGGATGATAATGAGGAGCGTGTTCTTTCTTAGTAGCACATAAAATAATGGTGCATCTTAAAATCAATGCTGTCTCAGAGTCCATGAAATAAGGGAGTCAGTATTGGTGCGTCAAGCCTGTGGGCTTAAACAACATGCTCACTGCTTTTATTATAGATCCTCATTCTTCTGTGAAGATGGGCTCAGGACTCTCTGCTCTTCCTCAGGGACTGAGACCACATTGAAGCACATTCTGAAATCCAGGGGAGTGTACATACTGCACATTTGTGTTACAACGAAATCATTCACCATTTTCCCTCTTATTTCTAAGACAAATAGCAACCCATGAGATCAAAGCAAAGGCTACACAGCCGTTTAATGACTTGCCTGACCAGCGACTTGCTGAGATGAGGAGAATGCGGGGCTTAATCACAAGAGATTGAGGAAAACGGTGGTATTCAGTCGTAGCCCCTCAGTCTGTATTCCTAGTGACTTCCTCTACCCAGCACAGTTCTGGTGGGCAGAGCTCAGTCAAGAAGAGGCCAAGGGTTAAGGAGAAACAGGTCCGTGGAGTAAACCAGGGAGGAGAATGGCAGTTTTTAGCACACCGTTGTATTTTTATACTTGGGAATTGGGGACCTTGGACCTTCGCATGCAGATTTATGCCAAATAAGATGCAAATCAAGGCCCTGCTGTTCTGAAGTTCCCTCTGTCTCCTAAGACCGTGATCCTGGGACCCCAGCTTGTCTCTCAGAAATAGTGTGTGTAAGTTGGGAGAGGAAGGAAAAGACAAGACACCAATTTTGCTAAAACGTTCTAATCGGGCAAATGCATCAGATATGCCTCAAAGCACTTCAGCGAAAGAGGTAAAGCGGCTGGAGGGGAGAGCTAAGTGGGGTGAGGATAGGCCTGGGCAGGGGGAGGTCTGGGGCATTTCTGTGGGTTGACAGTATATGAATGATATGCAAATGAGCGCAAAGCACATGCAGTTCCCTGGCCACACAGCGGCCCACAAGCACGGAATCTTGCGCCTCCTATATTTTCGCCTGGGTTAACTCCAGGCAGGACCTCGAGCGCGGGGCGCGCCGGCCAGGGCGGGCGGCGGGGGAGGTCGCCCCCTGCCGGCCGAGCAAGGAGGCGACCTGGCCCTTCCCGGGCCACGCGGCGGGCGGGCGGCGGGAGGAGGGGCGCCTGCCTCTCGCCTCCCGCCTGGACGCCAGACGCGGCGACTCCTAAAACTGCGAGGCGGGCCGCCGCGGACTGCTAGAGGTGGGTGTGTGCAGCGGCGTACTCAGCTCCAGGCCCCCGCCCGCCCGCCCGGGGCGCGGCCTGCGGAGCCGGCGGGGGTGGGCGCGAGCGAGGGGCCCGCCAAGCACGGCACCCGTGCTCCCTGCACGGCACCCACACTGCTACCCACAAGACACTCGCGGCCCCCACACGGCACCCCGAGCTCCCGCACACTTCCTCGGCGCTCCCCACTCCGCCGCACCCGGCGCTCCCCTCGCGGGCACCCTCCCCCACAGAGCAGCGCGCATCTCTCTCCACCGCACCCCGCGCTCCACTACAGAAGAGCGTTCCTCCCCCCCTCCCACGGCACCCCGCGCACCAGCACACACACCCCACTCCCACCCGCGGGAGCAGCACCCACACTCGCACCCGCGCTCAGGGCCACCGGCTGCACCCGAGAGCCCCCGGCCGAGTTCGCGGGGTGCGCCCTAGGGTCCGCGGCTGCCCCAGGGTGGGGACGGGGGCTGTGGCTGGCTGAGCCCCTCTACAGAGCCGGCCCCGCGCGGAGCCCCGGCCCCTCTCCGGCGGCCGGCGCCCCGGGGCGGAGCCGAGCGCGATGGGCGCCGAGCTGGAGGCAGGTGGCGCAGCGGCGGCGGCGGCGGGGGGCAGGAGGCGGAGGCGGAGCGCG
>NW_017731574.1:2202914-2228327 GCF_001890085.2 Hipposideros armiger
CCCGGGGCGGTGCTCGCGCTTTGTTCCCGCGCGGGCGGCCGGGCGGGCGGAGCGAGCGGCCGGAGCCGAGCCCGGGAATGGCCCAGGCGACCGCCCCGCGCGCCCCGGCCCCGCCGCGCGCCTGAGCCTGGTGCGGCGGGAGAAGACAGCGCGCGGATCGCCCCCAAGTTACGGAGGCGGGGACCGAGTTCGAAGGAAAAGCCACTTCGGGAGCCAGGTCGCGAGAGTGCGATCGTCTCCGTCCGCCGGACCTCAGGACCGTAAGTGCCCCGTCTGTCCCGCGCGCCGCTGTCGTTCTCACCCCGACTTTGCCCGCGGCTGCCGTCCGGGGGTCTTCTTGTAAGCCTCACCGAGTGCACCGGCCGCCCCCTGCACCCCCTCCCCACTTTGCAAAGTTAGAGCCCAGGGCGGGTGGGGCCAGCCTACTCAGCACCCACCCACTTGGGCTGAATGTACCCCCACCCCAGGTGAGCCAAGAGCTTGACCTGCCCAGACATGTGGTCAAACTTAAGGTGGGAACTGCATTGGAAGGGTGGGGAGTTCCGCAGGCTTCCCTGGGGTGTCTGCGCTTCCCGACAAAGGGCCTGGGCCAAGTGACAGCAGACTGGGGAGGGACCGAGAGAGTGACCCTGGGAGAGATGGAGGTGCCAGTGGCCTGGCTGGAGAGGGGAACCAAAGCTCCCTGGAGCCCCTTCCCCTCTTGTTTTGGTTCTTGGCCCAGCCACCCAGGGGAGTGGTGGTCAGGGGTTCAGCGGTCTTGGGGTGAAGTCTTCTCAGACTCCCCCAGGGGGCCTTACCCCACTCCCCATGCATGTGGAGAGGGGCTTGAAAGACCTTCCCTGGGGTCCTGACATCCCTGGTACCTCCGGTGCAGCCCCGTGGCAGCGATTATGCTCACACCCTTTGGGAACCGTCCATCTGCGTGTAGGGCAGGCTGAGAGCCAGGCTGTGGGAATGGCAGGGAGGGAGGTGTGAGCCGATGTAGAGGGACAGATGGCTGGAAATTCAGCCCTAGACGGGCTTACGTGGAACAGAAGGCAGTGGGGCTGGTGGCAAGCCACACTGTGAGCCACTGGGCTCTGAACACACAGCCCCAGGCTGTCCCTCCTTCTGGCCCCTGGGAACTGTGTGTGCTGGACCCAGCAGCCACAGAGGAGTAGGTAGACCCCTGTAGGTTATGGAGACCCCTGCCTCCCCCTGCAAAAAATAAAGAAACAAACAAAAAAAACCTGTATTCTCTACCATTAGGGCCAAGCTGATGACTTTAGGCCTGTTCCAGAGGCCAGGGAGAAAATTATTTCCTTTGAGAGTAGAGGAAACCTTATGCTCCTGTGTAGGGTGATCTGAATAACTGTCAGGCCCATCTTTGACCCTGCGGCCAGGATACCGCTTCATTATGTCTCAATGGGCGTGTATTTCCTCCCCTAGACCCAGAAACAGGAGGTTCCCAGGGCGGCCACTCAGAGAACAGGGGTTGGCTGGGGACAAAGGGGGGTAGTATTCTGTGTCCTACCTAGCATTGCTCTTGCAAGTTGCTGCAAGGTTTGAGAAACTTCTTGAGGTTGGGACCCCAGGGGGCGAGGTGGGCTGGACCCTGTCAGGCCCAGCCCTCACCTGTCCCAAACGCAAGGCAGCCCCTGGCATCCTTTCTTCAGCAGTGGCAGGGGCAGGGGTAGGAATGTCTCACCCACAGTTCCTGGGCATGGTAGTAGAAAGCTGGCGCTGTGACATGCACTGGAATGGAGCTGTGCGGTTTGCCCTACCCCCACCCTGACCTTCTGTTCTCTGGGTGAGGGAAACCCGAAAATTCAGTTGGGCCCAGGAGGCAGAAGGTTCTGTTCTGTGCAGCCAAGCACCCTGTGCCTAAAGAGCTGCACTGCCTGGGGCTGTGTTGCCAGGCCACTCTTATATGTTGAAAGGGAAAAGGGAAGAAAGAGGACAAGCTTGATCCGTGGGGACAGATGTGGCTTTCTGTGCTCCCCGACAGCTAGACAGATGCAGGGCGGAGGAGAACATCACATCAGGACCAGTTTTCTGGCGAAATCCGGCTTTCTCTGGCGGTGCCTTGATCTATGTGTGATGGGAGGAAGGGACAGTCACGTGTGCGTGGTACCCACAAGCCCAGCCAGTGCTGGTGGGCTGGAGGATTTCGGCAGAATCTCTCCCTCCAGGACCCTTTGGGGCTGCCTCAAGCCACCCACTAGCCCTTTCGGGTCCACAAGCTCTTCCACTGTCACCGGGTTATCCGCATAATTGAGTTACCACCTCCAGGAAATCTCTCTGATTTGGCTCCCCGTATTTTCATTTCTGCATGACTGGAAGAAATTAATTTTCCTTCCTACGCAAGGATCTGGAGACGCCGGAAGGCTGGGTCACTAATCCGCAACAAGATTCAAGCCAGCAGGGCTGCCACCTCTCAGAGGGCCAGCCAGCCCCTGCTCCCCAGGGGTAGCAGGAAGGGTGGGGTCTGGGCGAGGCATTTCCCTGCCGCCTGAAACCATTGTGGGGCTCCTGACTGACCTCCCCTTCCCCTGTGGCTCCATAAGTGGGTTGAGTTTGGGGTCGTCTGATTCATCTTGAGCTTCCCATGGCACCAGGATATCCAGGATGGTGGCTGAATTCAACCGATCTGAATTCTCTCTCCAGTCAGTGTGTGTGTGCGTGTGTGCACACATGTGTGTGTTTAGAATCCAAAACACGGAAGAGGCTCTGTGACCCATCCCCCTGGGGTATGGGGAAGAGGTGCATACAGTAGGTGTTTAATGAGTGGCACTCTCAGGAAGGGAACTGGCGTTCCTGTGGGAGAACTCTGTCCCGTAGTCTCCTGCGCTCATGCTGCCCGCTGTACTCACCTGTGCGTGCGTCTGTCCCCACTGGCAGCCTGAGTGTCAGTGCCTTGTTGAGCAGTTATGATGGGCCAAGCCCCACTCAGCATTCACACTCGCTGTCTGAATCTGCGTGACACCTGTGAGGCTGGTGGAACTTTCCCTGTTTCACAGATGCCCAGAGAGGTGTAGGCCCATCAGGCTCAAGAAGGGAGCCTGGTCTGACTGCCCCCTTCCTTCCCCCACACTGAGTGACAGCGGCCACCTGGCCTCTGGCCCCAGCCCCTTCGCTGGCCTTCCTTTGCCTGAGGCCCTCCTGCCCTCATCTCTGGCCTACATGTCAGCATTCCTCCCACACCTGCAGGGACAGGTGGCTGGCTGCTTGGTGCTGACAGGGGTTAATGCCCCAGATGTCGGAACTCTCACCTGGACTGGCCTCAGGCAAGTGGGGCACAGCTGTAACTGACATCAGGGGCTACCTGGGGTCGGAGGGAGGGAGAACACCTCTGCCCTGCCACGGAGGGTCACAGAGGCCCAAGGCCAGCCCTATCCCTTCTGTGCCCAGTTCTCTTGGGGCTCTGGCCAGCCTCATCCTCTCTCCCGCTACTCCAGGTGGGGGAGGGGGAGAGCTGGGAGGGGATCATTGTTGTTCAAGACCCTCTAGGAGTCACTGGACATTGTCTGGCTACTATAACAGGGCATCCAAACATAGCATAACATTGGTAGGAACCCACATCTGGGCAGCTGGTGTCACCTCCCAGGCTTGGGGGGAAGAGGGTATCCTGAGTTCTGTCACTTGTAAATGCAAGAATATGATCTTGCCATCACTGCACTTACCTCACTGGCCATGGGAAGTGTCTGTCATCCACTGCTCTTTCACTGGGCAGATAGTGAATGAACACCTGTGTTGTGCCAGGCAGGGGGTAGAGGAGTTATAAGGAAGTACCAACAAAAGCGTCCACTGTGCCAGGCTATTCACTGGCATGCTTCCTTTCATTTGACCTCACAATAACCCTGAAGGTGGGCACCTCTGCTGTTCCATTTTCCAGATGGAGATGCTGAGGCCCAGAGAGTTTCACCAGAGGCAGGTGAGCAGGTGCCACACTGCTGCTCCCGTAGCATGGAGGGTGGACAGGCCCCTGGAGCTTTCCCCAAGTTTTGAATCTGGGGGGACAGTATGGGGTCTACAAGCACGTGCTTACTCCGAGTCCCTGCAACTCTGATGTACCTCCGGACCTGGAGCAGCTGCGTCCGAGGGAGGGCCAGGAGGAGGCTGGAAACTCGTGATTGGTGGGTGTCCATCTGGGGTGCGGCCTTTGAGGGCCTGGGCTCACTGGGCACAGTTCACAGGGGTTGACTGAGGCTCTTTTCTGAACTGTGTCACAGCTTCTAGGGGACTGGGTCTCCCGGATCCGGGCCAGGCTGGATGGGCACCATGCTATGTATTCCAAGAAATCAGTCATTGCTGGCTTATTCTGGCTTATTCTGGAAAAATAGTCCTGGTTTTCCCAGGACTATTGGGGACAATGAACCACACCTCCAAATCCTTTCTTTGGGTCATGCCCCCAGATTTTTGAGCAAAACAAGCAGGCCTGAGTCTACTTTTACAGTTCCCCGAGGCTGGGTCCCCCCTTTTCATGGGGCCCGGATAAAGGCTTGTGATGGGCAGGGGCTGCAGGAGAAGGCCCAGCCCCCAAGTGCCTCTGAGGGCCGCCTTTAGCCAAGAACGCTAATGCAAGCAGGGCTCTGCTGTCTGGAAACGAATTCCTGGAGTGGAAGCCGCCCTTGCAGCATCAGTGGAAAGACCCAGGCGGAGACCTGGCGTTTGGGATGGAAACTTATGATGAAAGTGATAAATAATTGGTGCCTGGTTCCCACTTCTGAGTTCACAGCCAGACCTGGGGAGTGGGGTGCAGGGTTGGGCTGGAGCCTCAGACGCGAGAACCAGAACGTGCTTCCCGCCTTGCTGTTTGCAGCACGGTTTCCTGCAGCAATAAAACAGAAGTTAAGACTTCTGCTTTTTGTAATTCGTGGGACCTCACGGTGAGCCAGATGTCACTGGAAGGAAAACAAAGATGCGTAATAAGGAAGATGTCTCTTTGCCGAGGCGCCAGCGCCCCCTCTGCTGCTCAGCCACACACTCTCGGCCGCCTGCGTCTGTCCCTTTCACTGTCCACACACACTGTCAGCCTCCCAGAGAGCGAGGTGCTCAGAGCTTCTCAGGCTGCCCCTGAGGCTGGGAGTGTGGTGAACGTGGCACGAGGAGGTTTTGGAAAGATGCCTGGGCCCTGGGGCATTCTTCTGTTTACTTGGGCAGAGAAAAGTCCACAATGGGGGCAGGGCAGGAGAAGAACGGGTGGGAGACACTTCTGGACCTCCCAGGGCCAGGGCAGGAGGGTTCCTCGTGCCCCGATGGCCCTGAGCAACGTGTGGGACCCACAAGGAAGCCCTCTCCTGGTGGTCCTGACCTGGGAGCCGCCAGAAAAGGAAAGTCCTCCAGCTGCCTTGGGCCCCTCGTACAAGTAGGGAGGAGCGGTGTTGAGAGGCAAGGAAGATCTTCAGGACCAGAGGAGGCCACCACCTCCTGCCCAGCTCGGGGAGCCTCTACCCGGGTCACTGAAGCAGTGCAAACGGGGTGGGCAGCACGCTGGCTTTTCTGAACCCCCCTGGTTGGACTTGAACTCCTGTTCCCCTCCCAGTAGCTATGTGACCATCAGCAAATCACGCACCTTCTCTGTGTCTCCGATTTCAAAAGCAAGATAGTCGTGGGGCTCCTGTCTCTTCAGGTTGTGATGAGGTACGAAAGGTCCATATGTGTCTGGAGTGTGGTTACTGGCCTGTGGACATGGCTGTCACATCTCTCTGGGAGGACACCAAGTGCCATCCTGGGGTTCACTGATGGGTAGGGCATCGGCCGGCTCTGCACTTGAACCCTGTTTCTCCCTCCCAGTCAGCCCTGTGCAGGGGGCTTATTCTCCCTGTGCCTGTGTCCTTCTGCGCAGCCCAAGCCCCCATGCCTGCCAACCCGCCTCCTCACTCATGGGGAGACAGCAGGTTCAGAGCCAAGCTCTGTGTGCTCTGTGCCACCTGGCGACACAAACTCCATTCCCCTCTCATTTCACAGAGGGGAAACTGAGGCTGGAATCATCACGTCCCATAGCTATTTGGTGGTAGAGGTGGGATTTCAACTCAGGAAACCAGTCATATGATGCCAGAGCCTCTGTGTTTCTGCCACACCAGGTCCCCAAACAGATGGTAGGACTTCTCACCAGTCCTTGGGATTCCAAGGCCCCTGCCTCTTGCCAGAGGGTCAGCACCTCCCTCTGGGGACCTTGGCTGGACTGTCACCTGGCCTCAGGAGTCCTTGTGTGTGTGACTGCACAAGTGGGGGGGGTGGTGTAAATGTGAACATACAAGGTGTATGTGTGCAGGTGTGAAAACCAGGCAGAAGAAGGAAGTGTGACTCCACCTGAGTGCCCTGAAACACTCATAGGAGAGGCCATGGCTGATCTAGGTGGCCAGAACTGATAACAGCCAAAGAGTGCATGCCAGGTTCTCATCCCTACCCACTCGTCTGGGTCCAGCTGTGGCACTGTGACAACATGGGGACTTTGTCTAAGTATGACCAGGGCTCAGATGGGGACCAGCACAGAATCAGAACAGATCTGCCCCACCCAGGGCCCCGCACCCTGGAGACTGAAGTTGGTGTCCACTGAGGGGACCAGCCGTGGCCTCAGAGATGGAATTTTATCCCCAGGCTGCCTGACACTACATACCCACGTGAACTGTCCCAGGATACCTGTCACTACACATTGGCTTGGACTGTCTCAGATCATCTGTCACTACATACCTACATGGAATGTCCCAAGATACCTGTCACTACCATCTACATGGACTGTCCCAAGATGCCTGTCACTACAGAGCTACATGGACTGTTCCCAGGATGCCTGTCACTACACATTGACATGGACTGTGTCAGGACGCCTGTCACTACACACCTAATGGGCTGTCCCAGGACACCTGTCACTACACATCAACATGGACTGTCCTAGGTTGTCTGTCACTGCAAATCTACATGCACTGTCTCCAGGACACCTGTCACTATACCTCTAAATGTACTCTCCACGACACCTGTCACTACATACCTACAAAGACTGTCCCAGGTTGTCTGTCACTACACATACACATGGACTGTCCCAGGATACCTGTTACAACACACCTAGATGGACTGTCTCCAGGACACCTGTCACTATACATCTATATGTATTCTCCAGGACACCTGTCACAATACACCTACAAGGACTGTCCTAGGATGCCTGTCACTACACATACACATGGACTGTCCCAGGATACCTGTCACACCTACATGGACTGTCCCATGACATCTGTCACTACACATCTACATTCACTGTCCCAGGATGCCTGTCACTCTACATCTGCGTGGATTAGTTACAGGAGAGCCTAGTTCTGGGGATCAGCCTCCCAAATTCCAAACCAGCCCACATGCTAGCCCCTCGCTTCGGTGTTTTTGTGGCTTCTTGGAGCTTCATTTTCTTTCTGTCCATGTGGAACCTTTCTGTCCACAACTGGAATTTCAACCATCATGGTCGTTACATAACTGGTCAGGGGACCCACCACAGCACCCGGCACAGCCTGGTGGAGGTGACTCGATTTCCCTTTCAGAGTCAAAATCAGAGCTTGTTCTGGCTCTGGGAGCTTCAAGGTTGAGGGGGTAGGTTGGGACAGCTGTGAAGTCCTGGACTTGATCTGTATTAATGTCATGTAGACAGAGGACTTTTATCTGATTTTAATAGAGCCTGAGACCTCCTCCAGGTGCCCCCTGGGCCCCTTTCCCGTGTGGCATTTCTCACATCACAATGGCCTTCAGCCCAATTAGACCTCTTGGTTTAGGAGGTGGTTTGGTCAGACCTTCCCTTAGAGTCCCTCCTGGCCCCCTAAGGGCATACCTACATCTAGGGGGTGTATATTTTGAAGTAGAGATAAGAAGGCCCTCACATTACCAGCCTGCTGGGGCCTGGCCTATCTTCCTCGTTCCCAG
The DNA here is from genome assembly GCF_001890085.2 of Hipposideros armiger. NCBI lineage: Eukaryota > Metazoa > Chordata > Mammalia > Chiroptera > Hipposideridae > Hipposideros > Hipposideros armiger. The sequence goes on from NW_017731574.1 coordinate 2,210,799, forward strand.
TACCACCAGCCCCAGGGCAGTCGCCCTCCCTGCCCACTTGCTCAGTCCCCCAGGTGGAGAAGAGCACAGAGCTTGGGGGAAGGGAGGCTATGACCTTCCTGCAGTAGCGCTGCCCACTGGTCAGGCCCCAGCTGCCAAGGGAGAAGGGTCAGCCTGGCTCCATCACACACCTGTGACCCTCACGCTGAGCTTGAGTTCCCTAATCCTGTGCTGTTAGCAGTGCAAACCGGCTACTGGAGGGAGGGGATGGAGAGGTCGCCACCTGCCTGGCTCAGTCTCCCCACTGCGTTGTTTTTTTTAATTGTGGTAAAATTACACAGAACATAAAATTCACCATCTTAACCACTTTTAAGTGTACAGTTCAGTGGCATTAAGTGCACTCACATTGTACAACCATGACCATAATCATCTCCAGAACTTCTCATCTTCCCAAATTGAAACTCTGTCCCCATTAAGCCCTAACCCCCCATCCCCTTCCCCAGGCCCAGGTGACCACCATTCTACTTCCTGTCTCTGTGACTTTGACTCCTCTAGGGACCTCTTATGAGTAGAATCATGTAGCATTTGTCTTTTGGTGACTGGCTTATTTCATTTAGCATAATGTCCCCAAGGTATGATCATCCCTGTTGTAGCGTGTGTCAGAATGTCCTTCCTCTTTAAGACTGAATGATACTCTTGTATGGAGAGACGACATCCGGTTTATCTCTTCCTCTATCGATAGACATTTGAGTTGCCCCACCCTTTGGCTATTGTGCATAATGCTGCTATAAACATGAATGTACAAATATCTCTTCGAAATCCTGCTTTCATTTCTCTTGGGGACGTACCCAGAAGTGGAATTGCTGGGTCAGGTGATAGTTCTATTTTGAATTTTTTGAGGAACTTCCATACCACCATTTTAAACATTTTCAAGTGTGCAATTCAGTGGCATTGAGCACATTCACAATGTTGCACAGCCATCATCACCATCCCCAAAATTTTCATCACCTCAAAAAGAGACCTCATACCCATTAGTATTCACTTCCCATTCCCCTCCTTCCAGCCCCTGGCAGCCAATAGTCTTCTTTCCATCTCTATAGATTTGTCTATTCTGGACATTTCACATAACTAGAGTCGTACAATATGTGACCTTTTGTGACTGACTTTTTTCACTTAACATGTTTTTGAGGTTTGTCCGTGATGTTGCATGTGTCAGTACCTCCCTCCTTTTTAATGACTGAATAATGTTTGACTGCATGGATAGACACATTTTGTGTATCCATCATCAGTTGATGGACGGCTGGGTTGTTTTGATCCTTTGGTGATTGTGACTAATCTGTTGTGAAAATTCACGTGCAAAGTTTTGTGTGGACATATATTTTTAGTTCTCTTCGGTATATACCTAGGAAAGGGATTGCTGGGTCATGTGGTCACTCTAGGGTTAACGCATTGTCCACTGATTTTCAAGAGATGAATTAAGATGAGCCACCTGCCCTGGTGGCCTGGGCTTCCCTGCATATGTCACCGGGTCTTCCCACAAGTCTGTGAGTGTGGCCACCACCATCCCCTTTCCACAGGTGACAACATCATGGCACGGGGTGGTGAATGAAGTTGCCCAGGGTCACCGGCTGATGGGGACGCCCTCTCCGGGTGCTTGGAGAGGATTGTTTGAACAGCAGCAGCTCGTCTGCCTGCAAGCTGTCACTGTATTTGGTTCCACAAACAGTTACTAAATCTCCCCAGCACCTGTGTCACAACCTTCATGACATGAACAGGATTCTTTCTGCACCTGGTCTCCCAGCTTTTGTCCTTGCCCCCTATGGGGGAGGTAGCTTGGGCTCTCCCCGCATGGTATCCAGGGAGGTCCCCTTCAAAGCCAGTCAGATGCAGCCCCTCGAGGGACAGACCAGATTTTCAGGGTGGCTTTGAGGCCACACAACCCCACTCCACAAATGTTCACTGAAATCCACCTTCCTTGCTGTTTCCCAAACACGTAGGCATGTTCCCACCGCAGGGCCTTTGCACTGGCAGTCCCTCTACCTGCAGTGCTCTGCCCCCAACACCTGCATGGCTCCCACCGACCCTCTATCAGGTCTCGCTCAGGGGCCCACTCTTCAGTCAGTGCCCCACTCCTGCTGTTTTTCTACAGCACCCCCACCCTCCCTGTGCTGTGCCTGTTCTTCTGCACCCACTGCTCATCTCCCTCCTAGAAAGTCAGTTCTGTGAGGGCAGGACTTTTGTCTATGTGTTCCCTGCTGATACCCCCTCCCCCACCCTACCCCCGCCCCCAGAGCCCAGATAAGAAACTGATGCAGGAGGCGCTGGGGAACAGGAACATGTACCACCTGGGGGCCCCCCCACTACATCTCGCAGGCACTGATGCCTAGGGTCCTTAGCTGGTGGGGACGCCCTCGCAGGGTGCTTGGAGAGGCTTGTTTGAACAGCAGTAGCTCGTCTGCCTGCAAGCTGTCGCTGTATTTGATTCCACCAACAGTTATCTCGTCACTGAGTCTGCTTCCCAGCCCTGAGACTTGCCTGCATGAGGCCACAGAGGGAGGCAGCTCGGGGTCAACCTGGGCAGTCTGTCTGCACATCTGACATTGTTCACTCCCAAACAAATGTTTCTTGAGAGCTCGCTGCAGGCCAGTCCTCACTCAGAGGCAGGAGACAGCACATCCCCACACCAAGTGATCCCAGAAACAATCACTAGAACAGGCCCAGGGTGCTCATGAGAAAGTCATCCAGTTCCAACCGCTGTGAAACAACCCACCTCTAGCTCAGTGGCTCATAACAACCGCACCTTGCTCCTGGGTGCTTGGGTCAGGAGTTTGGACAGGGCCTGAAGGGGACACTGTGTCTCTGCCTCGGGATGTCCAGAGCTTTGGCCGGTGGCCTTGGCGGTTCGGCCTACTGGCACAGAAGGCCCGGCTATGCAGGTTGTCCTGGGCCAGTGTTGGTGCCAGGTGTGGCTGGCTGTTGACAGAGCACCTCCACATGGCCCCTCCCTCTGGCTGCCAAGGACAGGGGAGTCCTCACACAATAAGGAGCCCAGGTGGTATGGGTGGAGGGGACCAGAGCCCACCTCCTGCAGGGAGTTGCCCCGAGAAGTATGGAAGGTGTCAGATGTGAAATCAGGACAGGACCCTGGTAGTGTGGCCTCCATCAGCTGATGCAGCTGCTGTCCCTCTGGGCACCCCAGGCTGACCCCACATAAGGCAGAAGGCCCGTGGGGAGATCCCTGGAGAAGGACGGATGGACTTTCTCCTCCCCCAGCCTTTCTGGATACAAGGCAAAATGAAAACACCCAGACCCTGGCCAGGGTGCATGAGATGATTATTTTTCATTTCTCTCCAAATCAGAAGACAATGTAGCTCTCAATGTGCAGCAAAAATTCAGTCCCTCCCTCCTCCTCTGACCACCCCTTCTGGTGGGAGCAGCGGGACAAATGGACCACAATCACTCAGTTTCCATCTATTGTCTTCTTCCTAGACGAGGCTCAAGAGGCTGACTGGGGGTCACTGCTATCCAGCCCATGAGACACTGGCACAGAGCTAGGTGACATTTAACTGAGACATGTCTCCATTAGAATATAACTGATTTGGGTGCGTATTTACTCCTTTCACAGATAACCATTGAGCGCCTGCTGCTCATGGGCGCTGTCCCAGGGTCAAGTAGACAGATCACTGCCCTTAAGGGGCTGCTACTCTGGAGAGAATCAGACCACTGAGGATCACGGGGAGGGTCTCGGAATAGGTGGGAAGTCGCTGTCTGGTCAGGTCAGGCCTCTCTGATAAAGTAAGTGAACTAAGACCTGGAAGAGGTGGCCATCGGTGCACAGCCTCTCTGGCGTAGGTGACAGTAGCGCAGAGGTCCTGAGGCACATTTGAGGACCAACGCAGGGGCCTTGTGGATAGGAAGGGCAGGGAGGTGACAGAAGGCCAGCATGGGAGCCGCGCTGTGGACGCTGAGGGCTTTCTCTAGTCAGAGGTGTTGGCATGAATACTAAGGCATGAAAAGACAGTGTGTTTCCTGAGCCCAGCTTTGCGCTGATTCAGCCGTGAGGTCCTATCATCCTGTGGGGTGTCCCTGACTCCTCACCCTGATGACCACACAGGAGCAGCCAGTTTGTCCCTGAGCAAGAGTCCCACTCAGAGCTGCGCCGTCCCAACCCTGCAGGCCTCCCAGACAGCATCCCAGGCTTGCAGGCCTCATGGGGACGCCAGGTTCATGGACTCCCTCTGTTTATGAGGGCCCCACAGGGCACCTGGGACACTCCCTCTGGTCTGTCTATAGCCCCACGGGTGGCAGGTTCAGTGCTCACCCACATCCTCCCAAAATAAAGGCCTTGGCTGATCTCAGGTCCTCTGTGTTGATATGACATGTGGCAAACCTCTGTGTCAAAACTTTTCCCACAGTTTGACCTGTGACCACCACCAAGCCGAAGGAGGTGGAGGGACAGTTGCTTGTCCCCTGAAACCTGCTCTATGCAGCGAGGGTCCAGAGACGGACATTTTGGAGACTAGGCTGGGCCCTCGGACACTCTGAAGGAGTTTGGTGGTGAGGGAGAGGCTTGTCCAGCTAGATCTCAGAAGAGGAATTCATTATCCTTTTTAGGAGCCAGCATAACCCTGACCCAAGCCGACATCTGCTCTTTGCCTCTTGGGCATCGGGCATGTAACTCCTCTGATCAGACCTCTGGCTCCAGCTTCCGGAAGCTCTGTGCTCTGATTGGTGTATCAGGTCTGAGTTAACTCCCTCACCGCAGCTTGCCACAATGGTAGGTTTGTCCCCATTTCACAGAAGGAGAAAGTGAGTCCTACAAACACTCCTGGAGCACTGACCTCGGCAGTGGCCACTCCGCAGCCAGAGACCCTTCTCCCACCTTGCAGGGGTCCTGCTGGCAGGGGCAGTCCAGGCATGAGGACACTGGAATTGGATAGGGAGCCTTGTCCTTGCGCACTATCCTCCTCAGCCTCTCTCTTAAAAATAGTCATCATGAAAGCTTTCACACTACTCAGGTAGACAGCATGTGCACCCCACGGCCTCGCTGGCAGTTAGTGTCCCCCCACTTCCCAGCCTCAGAAAGCCCATCCTGAGGGGCACACAGGACACGAGGATGCAGTGACCCCGAGAAATTGATGTAGCTCTGGAGCCCCCAGAAAAATGCATGGCCGAATTCTGCCTGTACCCCAGGGGCTCAGGGACATGCCCTGGCCCAACCTGTCAGCGTTCCGAGGGGAGACCCTGCGGCCAGCAGTGTGGCCTCAGGCATGTCTCTACCTTCTCTGAGCCTCGGTTTTCCTTGCTGTCAAAGGGGGAGATGGCCCCCACCAGCCTCCGAGCTTCTCACCCTAGGATGAGAAGAGCAGGAGGAAGGTACCCTCACACCTCTGCAGAAAACCCCTGGAGGACTGTTTCGACTCAGCAGGGCCCCACCCCAGATCTCAAAGTTCGGAGACCGTTTGGTGGAAAAGAGTCAAAACATCCAGAAGGTTCCCGCGCTGAGGAGGGAAGCGTTGGGGCCTGGCTCCTTGCTCATCTCCCCCAAAGCAGCTGCCACCACGGCTGTACCAGCGCCAGGCCCATCTGCCTGCCTGGCACCTTCCCAAGGCTGGGGGGAGGGAGTCTGGGCAGGGCTGGGAGCAGACCCTTTGCCTCTGCGGACATAGCCTGTTATTCCGGGGTCAGGGAAGTGAGGGCTCAAGGGAGTGAGGGCTCGTGGATGAGGCCATGCTGTGTGCCCCCAGGCGGGCGCCTGCCCTCTCTATTCTCCTTGGAATCAGAAGGGGTGGGGGTGGGGGTGGCTTGTGCAGCGTGTGGACACCCTGAGCTCTGGGCTTGACCACAGTGAGCTCTCACTGACTGGTGGCTTCTGTAATCGTTTCTCCCAGGACTGCCCCTCTGTGATAACTGTCCGTCCCATTGCCCAGGTCACCCATGAAGGGGATGGAGATGGTCATTTTGCCACTTTGGAGGGGAAATGTTTAGTGGGGTGAGAGGAGCCCCGCCCTCAGGTTTCCCCGAGGTCAGCCACCCCTGAATTCATTCATTCAGGTGATTTCCTGAGCTGGTTCCTTCACTCGTTCACACAGAGAGGTTAAATCTTTGCTTGAGGTTACTGGAGTTTAAACCCCTGCAATGCAGCCCTCTCCGTGGCAAGGGGTCCCAAGGCCTTGACTCTGGGTCCATCCTCATGAGCCCCTGCCCGGCCCTTCACCCACAGAGTGGGAGTGGTGCTGGACTCGGGGTCCCTGCAGTCCGTTCCCTGTGGCCATCTCCAATTTGAAGTCCCAAACCAGAGAGTCTCTGGACTCCTTCCCACACGGAGGGAGACCTCCCCGCTGTCTGGACCACCCAGGGCTGCAGGACTGTCAGCGGGGTGTCTCTCGCTGAAGGACAGGCCTTGAGGATGGATTCTGCTTCCTGGCTGCTCCTCACAGAGCCTCTTGGGTGTAGATGTGGCTCTGACTTTGGGAGCTGGCTCAGGACTCCTGCTCCAACAGGCCCAGGGCCCCAAAGTGCTGTGGGGGAGTTCCCACCCCTTAATGGCTTCACTGCTATGAGGTTGCTTTGTTGCTGAAATTGGTGAGAAGACCCCAGAGAAATGGCTGCAGCCCTTACAATGACTGGTGGGTGTTGAAAGGAAACATACATTGTAGGTCTAAAAGAGGCTCCCTCCCTGGCAAGGTCTCAGGTTGCAAGTCTCCGAGCTGCATGTCCGGCGGTCCCCCAGTGGCTCAGGAAGCCACCAGGCAACATGCAGGAGTTCAGCCTGGTAGCCTGCCTGGGAAGGGAGGCAGGGGGAGCAGTGGGCAGAGAGAACTGTAAGAAAACCCGGGCATCTTCATGCCCACTCTGTGAGGTAGAGGCCAAGGTCCCCACATTTCACAGACAGAACTCAGGCCCAGCCAGGTAAAGGGGCCCATTCACAGCCCATGGCCGGACAGGGAAGAGACACCTGATTTCAAACCCAAAAGCTGTGCCCACCCCTCACTAGCCTGCAGCCAGCCCTCACCATCTGGGGCTCCTCTTGGTCTCTCCCTCCCCCTTTGCCAAATTGGGGAGACTGGATATTTGGATACAGGTTGGATCCGGGCAGCTACGTGAGCTCAGGTTGGGGCCCCTGCAGAACTGCACTGACTGGGTCAGAGCCCCAGCTCTGCTCTTTCTAGCTATGTACCTTGGGCAGTTACTTAACCTCTCAGTGCCTCAGTTGTCCCACCTATAAAATGGAAGTGTAATGCGTTTTACTTTTTCATCGCTATTATTATGTAATAAAATGACCTCACAGGGCTGTTGGGACGACTAAATGAGATACTATTTTGTTGGCCACTTAGCGCGGGCTGTTCCCCTCTCCTCTTTCCAAAGTTGGGACAGGATTTCAGGCGGAGGCTCACAGCTGGTGTCTAAGAGCTACAGGCAGTCTGTGGAAGGGATTTGCCCCCTAGGGACAGGCGTGGGATGGACTCTGGGATGCATTTGTGTATTGTTTACTCATCCCTCAGAGAAGGCCTCCGGTGCAGACAGCCCCCTGAGCAGACACCCATGGGTAGTAGGATAGGCAGACTGTTCTAGAATACCGTAGGCCTCAGGTTTCTCATCGGTGAAGTGAGGGGTGGACTGGATCCTAATACACCAATACATAAGGTACCTTTTCATTATGTTCATTCTGATGCCTGTGGCAGACATGGCTAATCGATCTCTGCCTGGTCTGATGCCAGTGGTAGACATCACCAATCAATTGTGGCACTCCTTTCCCTTTGAGCCTGCCTAAGACAAGAGCATCCTTCTCCTGGAGTGGTTCTGGTACCCCTGCTTGACTGAACTTGCATGCAAGTGGAAACCTATTAGCCACTCTGGCTGGATGGGCTCCGAGGGCCAGCCAGCTTGACCATCTCAGTATCTATAATTCGTGGAAACCTGGGGGCAAAGATGGGGAGAGTGTCTGACAACCACACGTGTCCATGGGAGGTGGGATGTACTGTCCTGGGCAGAGCAAGGACCAGGAAATGTTCCTGGAAGGAGAGACCTGGGGGAGTGGAGGTGGAGCCCCCACTGCCCAAGGTGTGATTCCCTGGGACCTGTCAGACACACAGACTTGAGGGTCCACCCCACACCCAGCTCCCTGGGAGAGCATTGGCATGTGAGTTTGGCCCACTGTGATATAGATGGTGTATTCACCAGAAGCCCTGGAATTGGAGTCCTGGGTTCAAATGCCACTCTGGCAGGCATAGGTGATATGACCCTGGACGGGTCATTGCCTTCCTCTGTAAGTGGGAATAACGCATCCTTAGTGAGTGTTCATGGGGGAGGCTGCCTGGTTCACTCCGTGAGCATGTGCTGAGCGCCTCCCGAATGCCCTGGGCCTGGCAGAGGAGGGTGTGTCATTATAAACTAAGCCCAATGAAGGCTGAGGAGGAGGACAAGCCAAATGAAACACTGGTGGGACGGGGCGGTGAGGGTGCTCCCTAAGAGGCCTCCAGCCATGCACAACACTGGGAGTGCTCATCAGGTGTTCAGTGATCAGAGGTGCCCTGTAGGGGTGCTCTGATATCCCTCCCCTAAGGTACGCCTTTCTGGACAAGATCCAGGCCTCCAACCCTCTGGCCACCTCTCTCCCAACAAAATGTGGCCGGGACATGAGTGTGGCGCCCTTAAGGCCACTCCTTCCTCTCCAGGGACAACAGGGCCTAAAGGTGGAGGCTTGGGGCTAGAGTTGCAGGAAGGGGGATGGGGCAGAAAGGGCATGCAGAAGGGGGGCTCCACCCTCCCTGGTGTGAGCCAGGAACCCCCTCCCCACTGGTCCCCCACCCAGGGAGACCCTGTGAGGAGGTGCCCACTCAGCAGTCCTGATTGGGGAATCCCGGCTGGCACCGTGCCACCACCTCCCTGCCACCCTCATCCTCCAGGAGCCAGACACATTCAGGATCCTTGCCAAGCGGGGGGAGGGATGGCACTCAGCTTCCCTACTCCAGCCATCCTTTCTGCTGCCTGCGTGTAATTAACAGAGTAATTAAAAACAGGATGAGTTAATTGGTATTCATTTATGTGGCAGATGTTTTTAATTGAGGCAGGAAACAATTTACCTGTTTACATAAACAATGGCAAAGGCAGGCTTGTAAAACACGTTTTTTTAATATTTTCCTCCCCCTTCTGAAAAAGAAGAATTGAAATCACTTGGTCTCCCCTGCGCCTTGCCTAGTGTGGGAGCTGAGCAGGCCCGCCCGCCTGGGGGGAGGCCCGGCTGAGGGAGGTGCGGGAGGTTCAGGCCAAGAGGAAACATCTGTTTAAAAGCTTTTCTTCCAGAGGAGGCTGTTTTCCTTAAATTCAGAGAAAGGAGATGTTGTTCCCAGGTTGTGTGGTTGCCAGCAGGGCTGGGAAAGGGCAGAGGACCCTGTCCTGCCAACTTTGGTGCCCCTCTAGGTGGGGAGGAGGAAGGCTTCCCTTTTCCACCTGCATTTTTGGTGGCTCGGTGTTGCACGGTGGGGCCACACCTACAGATAGTGACCATGTTCCTCTATCACACACACGGCCACCTTCTCATGGTGACCACAATGCACAGTGTGGACCTAGAACATCCATCATCAGACACTATCAGTGCTGGGTCAGAGCTTCTCAGTGACCAAGGAGATGCATTGTGTGTCCGGCGTGTGCTGGGCATGAACAGCGGGCCTGAGACCCCACCTGTGCTCGCAGGATCTAACCCTTTTGCCACATGGGTGCAGGAGTAGGACAGATGAGCCCGTCTGCAGGGAATGCTCAGTGGAGGGCCTTTGAGGAAGCAAGTGCTCAGAGAGCTGCCTGTTTAGAGATTGGCATTAGTTTAGCCCTTGCTGTATGCCTGGCTGCAGCAGCAAGCTTTGTGTGTGTGCGGTGCTGCTTTGATTCTCCTGTTAATACTTGAGGGAGGAGATTTATCTCCGTTGTACAGGGGAGGACACTGCGACTTGAAGACTGAGCTCGGCCTCCAGGTCATGAGTGTCAAGTGGAAAAAAGCCTGATATCAGTGTCTGACTTGTAGGCACCTGTGTTTGCCTTTTCTTAAAGAGTAAACATGAACAGGATTGTATTTACACAAAAGTGTCTGGAAGGATCCACGAGAACTGTCAACAGAGGTGACTTTGGGGCGGGGGGGTTAGAGGAGTGGGGGCCCTTTTCCTTGCTCTCGTCTTTTTCTTTGCTGGAGGAGCGATGACAGTTCCTGTCGGGGCCAGGCTGCCAGGTTCTCCATGGGCATGTTGCTGACTTCTCTGAAAACAGGAAAAATAATGGGGTTCATGTGACCATGTGAGAGGTGATACAGATGAAAAGCTTGGCCCGAGGTATGCAGCAAATGCACAAAAGCTCTGCACAAAAAACGGGGGATGTGTGGTGCCCCTGAGGCTCTTGGTACCCCCTGCAATGGGGGAGTCTGGGCCATGCCCTTTGGGTGAAGTACAATTGGAATTTCTGGGACATCTCAATGGTTCTTTGGGCAAAAATATGGAATATTCTGGAATCCATTAGAGAGCAGGGCCCTGGGAAGACAGTGCCTCAGAGCTCTGAGCTTGGAATGCCCAGAGAGTTCTGTCAGCAGCCGCTCTGAGGCGGGGGCCCAGTTCCCTCCCCGCTGGAGGTGGTGTGAGGCCACCCTGACTCCAGGCCTCTCTCGTGCTGCTGGGGTTAAATCATAAAATCAACTGCAGCCATGGATATCTGAGGAGGTGAGCAGCACGCTGGGGCCAGCAATGTCCTTGGGAACTCAAGCCCTGGGCTAGTGCTATGCGACTTCGGTGAGCCTCTCTGAACATCTGGAAAGCAACGACGGTAATGGCTTTGACATCAATAATGACTTAGCTGACAAGCCCCCAGCGTGGGGCCGGCCCCTGGAGGGCCTGCCCTCTGGCCTTTACCCATTCTCTGCAAGAGGAAAAGTGAGCTTTTCTAGAGGCCCCCCAGCGTCGCCCATGATGGCAGAGGCAGGAGGACCACCGTGTGATGCCAGGGGCAGAGGGCCTCGGGCCCTCGCAGTGGTGGGCCCTTCTTGTGGACTTGGTTTCATCCTTAGGTGTGCAGGGTCAAGGAAGGCCCTGGCTGGGGTCTTCGATGTCCAGGAACTGAGAGGACACAGGGGCAGTCGGGTGTGTGTGTGCCTCTGAGTGAGGGCGACAGAGAGCCCCAGGCCTGCTGTCTTCCAGGTCCTGCTCCCGGCAGGCGGGCATCAAGGTGGCCGACTCTCACCACAGCCCTGTCACACCAGCTCGAGGTGATGTCATCCTTGTGACAGTAGGGAGGTCAAAGGCTAGGGACGACCCCAGGAGCAAAGCCAGCCTAAACCACTGCCTCGTGTCCCTGCCTCTCCCAGGAGGTTATTTCTAAAATCCCATTTCAGCCACTCCTATTTGAGGGTTTGTGTGTGTACATCATACATAACATGGGGTCCCTCAGGCCCTGTCAGCAGAGGGATTGTGTCCCCACCCCTCCGGGGAGGACATATGGCTCAGAGAAGGCGCTGCGTCCTGGATGCCACAACCCTTCATCCACGTTTGTGCCTTGTATGTACGTGTCACAGGTGAACTTGGTCCACACAGGTCATGTAGACAAGGGTGGCCGTTCTGTGGCTGGGGGTTGGCCGGAGAATCTTCCGGCACTTGCAGGATAAACCGCCAGCCCCTAATTATTATTTAGCATTCATATGAGCAGCATTATTATTTTAAATTTTGGCAGCATTCCTCTGGAGAGTTCAAGGTGATATGCAGCCAATTTGCACGTTTTTAAACAATGAAAACACTTTGGGAATCAGTTAAGCCTTCGGTGGCGCCTCCTTGCCGGCAGAGGAACATCCTCACGGCTTGGCCTGGCTTTCCAGACCCTCCACAGACTGACCGGACCTTCCATTCAGCCTTCCTGCCCACGACCCACCTTCATCTGCAGGCGGAACTTGATACTTCTTGTTTGTTTCTGAGTCCCAATTGCCATGCCTTTGGCTGCGCCATGCCCTGGGCCAGGGACGCCCTTCCTCTCTACCTTCCTGTAGGTGTGCGAATTCTGCAGCCTTCAGGACACAGCTGCAACATCACCTCTTCTTGGAAGCTTCTCTGACATTCTATCCCCCAGCCCAGGCTGTGCCTGCGGCCGTCTGTAGGGCTTCCCACTTGATCTCAGCTCTGAGCTCAGAGGACAGGCCCAGGCTCACTGACACCCATGGCCCCATGAGTTTCTTGGATTTCATCAATTCCTTTTTTTTTTTTTTTTAATAACTCTACTAATGATCCGCTTATTAACTTATGTGACAGTTTGTAATTACCGGTTACTTATTGTTACTATCTGCTTCTTGCGGGTGGGGGAGGAGGGGTGCAACAGTGCAGTTTAAAATAAATCAAGGTCATGGTTTAAAAGGGAGGGTCTGAATACAGAAGGGAATGCAGAGCGAAGGAAGTCCTGCCCCCTTTCTCCCCAGGGGCAGTTTCTGTTTCCATATAGAGATACTGTGTACATATCAGATCATATTTTAAATATCCCAGAGGTGTTTTGCAGACTTTTTTGGGGTCACACACCCCCCTTCCTATAGGACACATATCTCTCTTTCTCTCTCCCCCCTCCCCCACCGCCCTGGGCTCTGTCACAGCTCATCATGAGCTGGGGTGGGAGGCTGGCAGGGGACAAGCCCTCCCATTGGACTCTTGTGTTCAGATCTCAACATAGGTGTCCTTTACTCCAGGAGGCCTTTGCTGACTCCCCCCAGCCAGGGAGGCACCCTCCTGGAGTGCCCTGCCCCCAACTCACACATCCTAGCTGGGAGTGTGTGTGTGTGAGCAAAGCAGTTGTGGAGTGTTCCCTTAACAGGTACTCACTTAATCCTCACAACATTGCCCCCAGTGTACAGATAAGGAAACCGAGGCTCAGAGAAACAAGGAAGCTTGTCCACAGTCACCCAAGAGATGAGGCCAGGAGCTAAGCTTGAGCCTGCCTGATCCCAAAGTAGGCTTTTCTCACTACTGCATGACTGTATAGTGGCCTGTGTCTCTACCTCTCCCCCCGCTCACCACCACCACCACCACCACCACCGTGAGTGTCTGGGGAGGGACTCATCTCCATTACACTTAGGTCACAGTACCATCCATCTACTCACCCACACATTTACTCATCTATCCATCCACCCATCCATCCACCAACCATCCATCCATCCATCCATCCATCCATTCACCTACCCATCCACCCATTCCTCCACCCATTTACTCATCCATTCACCCACCTATCCATCCACCCATGCATTCATCCATCCATCCATCCACCCAACATCTATCCATCTATCCACGATTCCATCCATCACCCACCCATCCATCCACTACCCGTCCGTCCACCTCCTGCTAACCCATCCATCTCTCTCTATATATACCCACACTCCCTGGTGCCCACCCACCCAGGCAGCCACACCACCACATTGATTGTCACAGCCCATTCACACTCAACTAGGCGCACCAGCCTGCAGATGGGCCACTTCCCCTTGGTGGCAGGCAGCTGTGCATGGAAGGATAGGAAGGGACCCCCAGAGTGCCAGGACCAGTGCTGGGAGAGGAGGGCGCCCCTTACTTTTGTTGCCCTTCCCCCAGCCTGGCAGCCCCCTTCCTCAGCAGCAGGAGCCCAGATGTCGGGGCGCCTCCCCCTCAGCTCTCAGCCCCAGCAGCTGGGTGAAGAATGTGCTTCCTTTGTGTGGCGGCTACAGGGTGAGCAGGCCTGACATCTGGATCGTGTTTGCTGCCCTTTGGAGAGCAGGGAAGGTTTTCATTCCAGAGCTTTGAGCTCTCCACCCTCCCCCGCCTTTTAACTCTTTGCTCAATGCCAGGATGCTGTAGAAGACCAGACTCCAGAACCATCCGCAGGGCTTGGGTCTGAGCGGTTGAGGCCTCTGTGGTTAGTTGGAGCCCTGGGCTCCACGGCCCAGCCAAAACCCCAGACTCTTCTTGAAGACACAAGCAAGAACTTAATGGCTCTGACCTGCTTTCTAACCGGGAACCTCAGTCATAGTTGGTTTCTGGTCGTTTTTTCTGTGCATCTGTTTACTGACAAGATGGAATGACATGCTTTTGTCACCTCTTTTGATTCTCACTCACGGGAGACTTTTTCATAGCATTACATAGTAGTCCATCGATCATAGTATCCTTTTTGCTAGGAAGTGGGTATTTGAAATACAACCCACGGAAAAGCGTACAACTTGAATTTTCACAAAGTGTACCAGATAACAAACGTTACCTGCCCTGCCCCCAGGCTCTGCGCCCCTAGTCCTGCCCTGTCAGGGGACCCCCCATCCTGACTCTGACACCATAGGCCAATTTGCCTGTTTCTAACTTCATATAAACGGAAGCACATGGCATGTGCTCTTTGGGGCCTGGTGTCATCCACGCAGCTGCCTGTTTGCGAGATGCATCCGTGTCGGTGCACATGGTTGTATCTGTCCTTTCTCTTTGCTGTACCATATTCTGCCCTGTGGATCTGCCATGACTTGCACCCCTTTGACTCTTGATGGGCATTTGGATGGCTTCCCTTTGGGCCTCTGTGACAAAGTGGCTGATGAACACTCTTGTTCCTTGCCGCTGATGCACATGTTTGCACATCTGTTGGTTCTGTGCCTAGGAGTGAAATTGCTGCGCCGTAGGGTGTGTGATGGTTCAGACTAGTAGATACTGAAAAACAGTTTCCAAAGTGAATGTATCTACCGTGCGATTTTTAAGGCTGCGTAGTATTGCATTGACCACGGAGTTTATTTAACCGATCCTCTATTGGAGTCATCTTAGTTGCTCCCTGTTTGTTGCTCTCATGAACAATGCTGGGATGAACATCCTTGTAGGTAACTGTTGGCAGGCACCCTGATGATGTCCTTTGAACACATGAATGTGTCCTTTGAACACATTCCCTAGGGTGGACTTGCTTATCCAAGCTGAGCAGCCACCACAGGAGGAGTGGGAGCAAAGAGGCAGCAGGCCCTGATTCAATCAGTTTGCCACCTGTAAGATCAAACTGGTTGGTATCTAAGGTGTCTTCCAGCTCCAATATGCAGTTCTAACTACAAAAATGGATCAGTTAGCTTCTGCTGTGTAACAAACTACCCCAAAACTGAGTGGCTTAAAACAACCGCCACGATCTGGCTCATAGTTCTTTAGGCTGGCCCATCTCGGTAGTTCTGGTCCCCGGCTGGGCTTGCTCTTGGGTCTGTGGTCAGCCGTGGGTTCATGGTCAGCAGCTCTGATGATTATGATTGACCACCCCCACAGATAACTGGGACTTAGCTGGGACAGCTGGGCCAGTTGCCCCACCTGTGTCTCACCTCCAAGCAGACTGGGTCAAGGAGGGAACAAGTGGCGCTGATGGCTTCTGTGTCCAGGCTCACCGTTGGCTGATAATCACTTCCACCGCATCACGTTGGCCAGAGCAGGCACCAGGGCCAGCCCAGGTCCAAGGGTGGGAAAGCAGTTCCTCCTCTGGATGGGAAGAGCTGCAGTCACATTGCAAGGGCATGGGGTCAGGAAGCGCAAAGAATTGAGGCCATTCTGCGATGCATCCACCTCTTAGTAGCCGTAAACAAACTTCGTCGCTGTGGGATGGGCTCTAACAACTCCTTGGTCCTCAGACACACCACGAAGGGGTTGTCCTTCCCACTGACGCACAGGGGAGCTGCTTGCTGGGGCCCCTGGCAGGGGCGCAGGTCCTGACCCAAGCCTAGCCCTGGCTGTCCCCTACCGCAGCAAGCCAAGTTCTCGAATATGCACAGACCGAGTCCAGGGCAGCAGAGGCCAGGTGGGATGCCCACTCTTTCTCAGAGGTCAGCCTGCAAACCTACTAAATGTCAGGCACTGTCTGGGGACAGTGCAAGGAAAGGCAAGATCATGTCATCCAGGAGACAGGCCGTGGACACAAGGACCAACAGAGTCGATGGTTGCTGGTGCTGACGGGTGCCCCAAAGAAGATAACGTTGGCTGACATAGCGGGAAGCGCCGGGCTGGGGGCAGTTTTGACTTGGGTAGGTAGGGAAGGCTGCTCTGAGAAGGGACACGTGAGCCCAAACCTGAATAATGGGGAGACAGCCTTGGGAAGATGTGGGGGAAGTGTTCCAGCAGGTCCAGGGGCTCCGTGCAGGACAACAGGGAGTGCTGAATGGGAAGGACTGAAAGGCACAGAAAGCACAGGAGGCGTGGAAGAGGTACTCAGTCCATCTGCCACCCGTCAGGCAGTTTTGCCCCATCTTCCCAGCTTCTTTGACGAGCCCCAGGCTCGTTTATCGGTGTAACATGGGCTGTGCTTTTCCAGGGCAGAAGGAGTGGGTGGACCCAGCCAGCAGGGAGTTCTGATGAGATTGTGTCTGATCCAGTTTTGTATCATCCTGGTGATGGAAGGGACCTTCCTACCCAGGCACACCGGCTCCCTTCACCACTGACAGAATGTCACGAGCCCCTGCTCGTTGTCGCAGGGCAGCCCGACCACTGCAAAGTGTCCCCCCTGTATCAGTGAGGGAGGCTTCACGGTGCCCCTGGGACATTCTCTTGTGGACCCCCTCACCCTTGGACAGAGGCTCACTGATACCCCTCTGGGTGGGCTCTGAACACATCCACAGTGAGAGACAAGCTCTGCCACTGACCAGTTGGAGACATCAATTTTAGAGCTGGACACACATGGGATCTGCATGACAGCCATGTGACCAGGGCAAGTGATGTCACCGGTCTGTGCCTCAGTTTCCCCATCTGTCGCCCAGGGCCCTAACATCTCACAGCCTTGTCAGGAGAGTCAAATGAGAGAGGGGTTTCAGAGCCCAGATGCAGAAACAGTTCTCAGCAAAAGAGAGCCTATTCTATTTAAAACCAAAGTTGTGCAGCCATACCGAGGACAGACCCTTCCTTCTAGGACCCTGCGGCAGGGTCCCCTCTCTGCCCCATGCATGCTGTATGCTTTCTGCAGATTAGTGAGTTTCACCCGTCCTTGACTCTTTGGGGTGGGGTGGGTGAGTGTCTGTTCTCATCCCCATTTCACAGGTCAGAAAACTGAGGCCCAGAATAGAAAAGCCTCTGACATTTCCGCCGAGAGACAAATGGCCAAAGCCACGCGGGCTTCCAGCTCACAAAGCCCTCCTGGGTTCCTTGTCTAAAATCACACCCACCCCGAGAAGCGGGCGTTAACGGGCCCCGTTTTACCGATGGGTAAACCATGGCTCAGAGGCAAACTGGGGTAATGTCCCTGAATTCACAGTTAGTCGGTTGCAAAGCAGGATTGGAACCCAGGTTTCCCGATTCCCTACCCAGCGCTATTGCCATGTCTACCTGCGACCTTCACAGTCGGCACCTACAGGCCTAGGGGGCAGGGTCCCTGGGGGCAGGCAGCCAGGAGTGACTCAGTGCTGTGCTGTAGGAAGGGCTATGGCAGGCAGAGGAACAGCCCACCCGGGTCAGGCCCCAAGGACCGGGAAAGGCTGGGCGGGAGGCCCGCCTGGACCAATGGAAGGGAAAATACTAATCCTTGTGTTTTTACATTATTACTTATTCATCGGACGGCAGAGGCCTTAATAGAAACCAGATGTGGGAA
>NW_017731574.1:2228417-2271642 GCF_001890085.2 Hipposideros armiger
AATGTATATTAGAAGTGTATTTCTTGGAGGGAGGGTTCAGAATGGTGGTATAGGAAGATCCAGAACTCACTACCTCCCCCCACACACACCAAATCCTCTGCTTTGCAGAGGTTTGGGATCAAAGATGAGAGTCCCCTGACATTGGCCTTGGTGGTGGGGGAGGGGTCCCTCCTGGTCAGACCATCCCATCTGGATGTGGAGGGCACTAATATCCTGGGTTTTCCCTGAATGCAAGCAGCGCTCCCCGCCTCACTCCAACCCCCCCCACACACACACACACCCCAACCCGGGTCCTTTCACCATTCCCTTTCAGCCTGAGAGCCCCCAACCGTCTCTGGTCACAGACCCCTCAGAGACGTGGCTGCTTCCTAGGGGTTTGGGCCTTTTTCCTCTGTTTATTCCCATGGCGAGGGTCCAGAAGAGTTGGACTGCCCCACCCCCGCCAAGAAGTTTACTCTCAGTGGAGAGATCACCTGTCCTACTTGAGACCCCAGAAGTCCAAGAGCTGTGACTGGACCACAGAGTCCAGGAGAGGAGCCCCCCACTCACCCTTGAGGAAACGAGGGTGGGCATTCTAGGGGCCAGAACTGCCTAAGCAAAGGTTTGGGGGCTCAAATGCCTCCTCCTCCGTGAGAGAGATCTGGCCCCCACTTTCTCACCATCCTCCCCCCTGCTTTGCATCTTGAATACTAGCCACTCTGAGGACAGGGGCCCCTCTGTGAACTGGTAATGCAGCACATCTCACTTCTCCCAGGCCCCGCACAGCGGCCACTACAAGATGGCCAGGGGCCTCAAAGGAGGTGACTCTATCACCACGGGGTGCTTAGGGTCACCCCAGAGATAGGGCCCCACTGGCCTTCGGAGCAGCCAGGCCTTCAATGTAAGGACTTGCCCTGCAACTCTCCCAGATTTCGAGGTCCCACAGTTCTGAGGCCAGAAAACCTGCTGCCTGGGACCTCATGAGCCAGAACAGACATCCACTCTTTACGTGGACACAAAGGGACCCCATGAGCACCAAGTGCTCAGGCGGGCCTCTCTGTAAACCAGGAGACCTGGCTCCACCTCTCATAACTGCTCACTGCTCCAAAGATGGCATCTCTGATGGCCGTCTCCAACCTGGCATCCCCAGGCTCGCTGTGCTGCGTTGGTGTCCATGGGCCCCGTTATATCTTCTAGAGGGGCCTGCCCATGAGGCACACCCTGATGCACGTGTGACATCACTGTGCACTGCTTGGCCTGATTTCTCTTCAAACACACTCACACTTTCTATCTCCTCCATGCATTTGGTGTCAGGCTTGTGGCGGGGGTCAGGGGTTATTTGTAATTAGAAGGGGGCTTCAGGCCTGAGAGGGTCGAGAACCATTGTAATAGGAGGTCTATGAAGAAAGGAAGGAAGGAAAATGGATGAAAATCCTGGCAGGGCACTGCAGTGTTGAGGAGTCAGAGCTCAGCAACGCAGACTTATTGAATTGTGGTCTTGGGTGAACGCCTGACCTCCCTACCCCAGATGTCCGCCTAGACCTGAACTTTGCCACAGAAAGAAAGTGGCCAAGGAAAGGGTCGGTATTCAGGGGTGGACTTTGAGGCAAAGGGGTCAGGACTCACGTTTCTAAAAGGGAGCCTGGGGGGTCAGGAAGGCTGGAAAAATATCTGTGATGATGGGCTGTCACCCTGGGTCCTCTGGGTCGTAATTCAACATATTTATTGAGCACCTACTATATGCCTGGTACTGTCCTGGACTCTCGGTTTTGCATTTGAGCAAAGACGTGGAGGATGAGAGCAGATCTCCAGGTATCCAGGGGAAGGAACTCCTGGCAGAGGGGACAACCAGTCACAAAGGACCGCGTGGGCTCTCAAGGTACTGGCTGAGGCACAGGGCAACCATCTTTCCCCATCTTAGGAAACATGCCTGAGAGGGCGGCTTGCCCCTGTGGTTCCCAAGAAAGTCAAGCGGAAAGGTTTACCTTGGCAGGAATTTCGGGATGGTGGCCTGCTGCCCACCAAGGAAGAAGCTGGCAATTCCGAGACTGGGGCAGTTGCCGACTGCACCCACCTGCAGAGCCCTCACCTCTCGGGGGACGGTAGGGACAGGCTCGTCCATCTCACCCAGTTGTGGAGGATGCTATGAGGGTGATCTTGGCCAGATGACCTCACAGTAGGGCTTCCCTTCCTTTTGCTCATCTGCACTTTCCCTAAAAGGAAGAGGCAATATTTGCAAGATGCAAAAGGAAAATAATTGGACAACCATTAACAGCGTTGGCTTCCTTTTGTCCTCACCATCATCAGAGTCACCGAGATCGCCAGTGACTATTCCTACGCATGTTTAGTGATCTCTCCTTACTCCTACTTAATGTGGAAACTGAGGCTGGGGGCAGTGTGCCCAGAATCCCCACCAAACCCCCTGTTCTGCCTGTTTACAGAGAAGGAAACTGAGGCACACCACGCATTGAGCTCCCTGCCTACCCAGCAGCCCTAGGAGAGGCTTCTACTCATATACTCGCTACTTCTGAGGCCAGCCTCTCTGTCATCCTGGGAACCCCAGGGGGGTCTGGAACCTTTGGGGACCCTCCTCACCTTCCCATGGGCCTCAGGAACTCCTTCCTGCAGGTCAGCTCCAGGAAAGGGATCTGAGGTGGAACTGTGTCCAGCCAGGCCCCAGGAGCAGCACCTGCCAAGTCTCCATGCAGGAGCCTGTCCCAAGACCCCACAGAAAGAGCAGCCTCAGTTTCCCCATCTGCCTACCTCATAGGCTTGCTGTGTAGATGAGATGAGGTGGTTCATGCAGAGTGCTCAGATAAGAGCCATAGCTTTGTTACCTGTCAGTACCTGTCAGTGCCTGTGCAAAGGACCTGAGGCAGGTTACTTGTCACCTGCCACCTTTCTACATCCATGGCTTTTGTGGGGGTCCAATGAAGTAACAGCAGAAATCAGACTGTAAAAGATCAAAGCAGGTCTTGTTACTTCCTGTGGCAACGTGGATTTGAGGAGGGCAAAGCTGGGAAGGTGAGCTGTGCTGATGATGCTAGCTAGCTAGCTAGCAGACCCTCCTCCTGCCAAAGGTTCTAGAGCCCCAGGGCTGGGAGTGCTGGGCTGTGGCCAATTCTCAGCCAGGCAAGGCGGGCTGGGAACCAGAGGCGGATAGGGACAGTGATGGATGGGGTGGCTTGTTCCGGCACATTCCGTGTTCTTTCCCACCAACTCCAACCAGCCTTGGAGAGCTGCTTCCTCTGTCAATGGATTAGTGACATTTAGCTGGGAACTGGATACGCCGTCTGGGAAAGACTCAGGGTGTCCCATGGGCCCTGGGAACGCAGGGTCTGGGAATGTTCTTGAGGACTGAGAGCAGTGTGGCGAAAGGGGCGGGGGGGAGGGTGGCCAGCTGCGATAACGGGCTAGAGGAGGAAGCCCAGATCCCAGGGGCTGGAGAGGACACAGCACTTCTGCCCACCCTCTCCCCTTTCACTCACTAGGACATCATGAATCAGCTCCCGCACACTCAAACCGACATCAAGATACAAGCCACTGAGAAGCCAGCAGGCCCCTATCCCATGTAGATCCAGGGTGGGAAACAACAAAGAAAGCCCCTGTGGTGGGTAGGGGGACAGACAAAAAGCAAATGAGAGAGGGGAAGATGCCTCAAGTAGTAGGCCTTGTAGCTGGTGGGTGAGACACCATGTCCACATCTAATCCCCTTCTCAGCTGTGTGAGCTGAGCAGGACTTCAGGCCGCTCTGTGCCTCAGTTTTTCCATCTGTAAGATGGAGAGGCTGCCTTCAAGGGTTGTGGGAAGGCTATACAAGTTTGGCTGGCCAGGCCTGCTGCATAACGAAAGTTCCTTTCCATGCACGTTGGGGCTCCCTGGCACTGAGGGCCCCTCACCTTCCGACTGCCTGCCTCTAAGCCAGAATCATGGGGTAAGGGTCCTGGCACCCCCAGAGTTGTGCCCCACATGTACCAGCACGAAGCCACTGGTCTGGCTGTGACACCGTGCAGGGCTGCAGGAGGGGCTGAGGGGACCCCCAGCATCAAGTGACAAGGGTTGGGTGTCCCTTTTCCAGATTCTGAGCCCCTGTGAGATTGGGCCCTCATTTCGCTAAGGCAGGTTTCTGCACTTGCAAAGCTGGGCCTGGTGGCCTGTTTGGAAAGAAAGAACCAGGATGCCCGTGGTTGTCAGGGTCCTGGGACTGCTGCCAACACTAACTCAGCCTTTGGCTGCTAACGGGGCTGGGAGAGGCACGGGGACACAGGTAGCCGGGTCTCATTTCTTCTTCCCAGGTGCTCTAAGATCTGGAGATCGTAGAACACTCTTAGATCTGCATCAGCACAGCCCATCTTCCCATGGACTTGGGAAAGATGGTCCTCATGCTCACCTGCCCAGAGTTGAGGCACCAGGACATCACCCACTGACTCAGAGCAATGACAGGCCTCCCACTCCCAACCCCGGGCAGCTGCCCCTTCCAGGTTTAGGTCAGCCCACATGGCATCCTGGGCAGTACTGGATCTGAGCCCGGCTGGCCTGGCAAGAGAGCTTTCTAATCTGCCTGACAACTGTGGCTCGTAGGGAGGTTGAGGGTCTGTGGACGCCCTGGGCTCAGGCCCTACTGCCCATCAGGCTCTGTGCCTCTGGCTCTGGGACCCTGAGCGAGTCACTTGCGGTCTTTGAGCCTGTTTCAGCTATAAAACGGGTGTGATTACAGGACTGGCCTCCTGCTGTGAAGCAGCTGGAATATGGGGTTCCTAATAAACACCAGTCATGGGGGTTGCTTCACGTCTCCTGACCTAAGGGATGGGGGAGCTGGTGCGTGATGGGGCACCTGGTGAGCCCCACGGGAGGGTAGCTGTTCTACGTTAATCTTAAAAGAAAAAAATTAACTTACAAGTTAAAAGACATACATCTAGCTGCCTGCATGTCCCACCCCAGACCTGCCAAATCAGAGCCTCCTAAAGGGAGAGTATGTTCACTGGGACCCCCACCATTGGGTGGAGGGTGTGTGGGTGCTGAGAGCCCCAAGATGACCCCAGAATTGAAGCCAGGGAAACGGAGGCCTGGGTGAGCACAGAGGAGAGACAGTGCGAGCTCAAGGTCTCGATGGGCAGGGCCGGCCTCGTCTGCCTCTCACAGGCAGGTGACCTTGGGGGGCTTACACGTGGGCTCTGATGGTGCGCTCTGGGGAGGGAGTAAGGATTCAACGAGGTGCTATGTGGACACGCAGGGCATGGGCCCAGCTCCACATGGGTTTGAGGACACCTGGGAGTGGACACTGAGGTGGGGGAACCTAGGCATGGGGAGGGGAGTGTCTCACGGGGCCAGTCCAGGTTTCCCTGGTGGTGGTGGTCTGGGCTTGCTGTGATCTGTGCCAGCTGAGCTGGTTCGTGCTGGCACCCTCGGCAGCCTTGGTGGGGAAGTGGGAGCTATCTCCCCTCACTGGCATCCAGCATCCAACGGTCAGTCTCCTCCCCTGTTCCCCTCCATACCACACCCCCCACATGCCCTGGCCAGCTCCTGCTCTCACTGGCTTATGGGCACAGGGTCCTGCCTGGACGGCCCTATGCTGGCTGCCCAGGGCAGTGAGGTCGTGTGACAGCCTCCGTGGGTCTAAGCCTCCCAGTGAGTCTGGGAGGCCCAGGAGCAGCCTTGGCTCAGTAAAAGGCCTTGAAGGGAGCGCAGGGCAGGAGGCCTGCACAGGGAGAACAGGGGTGCCCCTATCTAGTGGCTCCTAAGAGCCGGGAGAGGCACCTGCACTTTGCCCTCAGGCCACAGAAGCCTGGTAAGGCCTGGTGAAGCCCCATCCCATGTCCATGGAAGCTGCGGAAGAGATTTAGGCAGGAGAGACAATGTGATGCCCAAGACCCGCTCCAGCTGCTGTGCAGAGCCTTCAGTGGCTCCCCACTGCCGTGCAGCCAGTCCACACTAGCCAGCCCAGCCCCAGCTGACGTTCATTTTTCCTGCACAACTAGAGGCCCTGAACGCTCTGGCCTTGGCGCTCTCTGTTCCGTGACCACAAATGCCGTTCTTCGCCATCTCTACACCACCTTGGCCCTTCCCTGAGAGCACTTGTCATTTTCTGCTTTCTGGCACACGAGTTTCTCAATAAACCTTCGCTAAATTTCACTGAGTGCTCGCGTGTGCAGACCCTTCGCCTGATCTCATCTCATCTCCTGACTGCCTGATAGAAGGTGGTCCTCCTTGCCTCATTTACAGAGGAGTAAAGTGGCTCAGAGAGGTGAGGTGACTTGCCCTAGGTCACACAGCCAGGAGGCAATAGAGCCGGGACTCAAGATTCAAGAAAGACTTATGAAGTCCCATATGGTGCACCTGTGATTCCCCCCATGTGTAGCCCCTGGGACCATGACCCAGGTGGGTGGTGGGATAACGGAAGAACCCCCTTCCCCTGCAGCCTCAGTCAACCTGGGTTTGAATCTCAGACCTGATGCCTCTTCTAGAAGAAGGGTGCCTGTTGATGACAGCCAAGGGCTTTGAAACCTTACAGACCCATGTACCCATGTGACCCTACAGAGACCCACCCATACTTGCTGCATTCCCTTGGGCTGATTCCTACACTTCTCTGTGCCTGTAAAACAGGGCTTTGGTGAGAATAAAAGGAGCCATGACTGTCCAGTGCCGAGAGCAGGGCCTGCATACAATGAGTCTGCCTCCTCTCCTAAGTAAACGGATGGCTTCGGGCCTGCCTGCCATTCCTTTTCTGCCAAAGGAGGTCGCCGGGCACCAACAGAGCTCTGCCTGCTCCATCCTCAGGGTCTACCCAGCAGGCATTGTGGAATGAGTATGTCCAGAACCGGTCCCTCAAGGCCTGTGGAGATGTGTGATGCACTGAGTGGGCCCCGCCTGGCCCCTTTTTCTGCCTCCCCAATGGGGAGGTTCTTGTTCAACAAGGACCATGTGAGGGGTACTGGTCCACTGGGGTGACCCTGGCAGGGGTTTTCATTTTTCTGCTTTTCTGGTCTGTTCAATCTCTGAGGGTCCTGCCAACCCCCAGTGTGGAAGGGCTTTGGAAAGTCGGAACAGGCCCCGAGTCCCATGGCCCAGCGTGGCATCTGAAATGCCCTCCCAGGCATGCCAGTGGGACTGCCTGCCCTGGGGTGGCCTGGTCAGATGAAGGGCTGGCCAGGACGGACTGCACCCACAGGGGTGGCCTGGGGCCCGCAGTGACCGGCCGCACTTGCCTTCTTTGGTTGTCACCGGGGACTGACCGCTGGCCCTGCAGCCAGGCTGAGTGTTGATGGGCCCCACAGCTGCAGTGCACGTGTGCCCAACCATCAGCCGCCTCCTGACAGGCGGGCTGCAGGGGGCAGGGCACCCAGCGGGAGGGAGGCCAGCGGCTACAGCTGAGTGGACAGCAGGTGCTGCGAGGCCGGGTGGCTGCTGATTCCGGCTGCTTCCCCTCCATGGGGCCCAGCGAGGAGGGGGCTTTGCTCTCACCCCACGGGGCCCTGGAGTGTGGAGGGCTGTGAGAGTCCCATCCCGGTGCTGCAGTTGGGTGGGCATCTCCACTCTGTGAAGGGGAACTGAAAGGAGGTTTACATAGTATTGGGCACAAGATTACGGTAAATGCCATTTATTACCATTATTAATCGCCATCCCCAGAGGCGGGCCACCCTGGGTACACATGTGTGTCTCTGTCTGCCCTGATCATGCGGGGGGCCCCCAGGAGGGGAGGATGGGGGGAGGGGGAGCAGAAGGGACAAGAACTATAGTCACATAGTGACAGCTAAGGGTTGTTGAGCCCTGACAGTGGCTTCACCCGCTTTCCTCCTGGCACTAGATGAGACCCCATCAGCTTTAGCAGGACGAGCTCAGGGCAGTGGCTGGGGCAGTGGTGGCTGCAGCTCTATGTGTAACAGGTAGAGGACGCCCACCTCGATGGCCCCAAGCAGCTGGGCCGCCCAGAATTCCAGCCACTGCGCCCAGATCTTTGTGGCTTGCCAGGTCAGTGGTGGACCCTGTGTTAAGATGCAAGAGAAGGCCCAGGATTTGCCCCCCTCCACCTGCAAAGAATGCCCAGGCAGCTGCTGGCTCGAGATGTGTGCAACTGGTCAGATCCACCCAGAGGCCTTTTCTTCGGGGTCCTGCTTTGTGGGGCCAGGGGCTCAGGCCTAGGCTTGGTTTTGCCACTGCCACCCTCTTTCCACACATCTGACCCTTAGCAGAGCATCAGACCACTTGGTACTCTTGACACAGTGTCCAGGGAGACAACCCGCTGGTCTACAGACCATACTTTGAGTGGCCAGGCCGGAACAGCCTGAAATCGACCATATCCTCAGCCTGGCTGCTCCCAGGAATCGCCTGGGGCTAGGAGATGGTTAAAATAGAGGTTCCTGCCACCTAGTCTCTCCTGGGATACCCCCCGGACCAGCCTTATTGGGGCCCCAACCTGCTGCAGCAGCCTCACCTGGGACCCTGATGGAAATGCAGATTCTCGGACCCGCTTCAGACCCGCTGAACCAGAAATGGGGTGGGCAGGCCGGCATGTATGTCTGAACAGGGCCCTTCAGGAGGTGCTGGTGGAGACTGCCTCAGGGGGTGCTTCCAACTCCCTGGTCTACAGGACCAGGACCAACCCCCCAGTGAGGACCCCAATCCCATTCTGGCCAGCTCAGGGCTCCTGTAGCCATACCCTTCAGCCCGACTGAAATGGGCTGACCCAAGTCTACCCTCTGGCCCCAGGTGGGTGGGATGTCAGCCATCTGTGAACACACCTGGGGCTTATCTGAGATGAACCGGGCCCTGGCACTGGGCCTGCTTTTGTGGGCAGAGCCAGGAGCCACCTGGGGTCCAGCTGGGTGTCCACCACCTGGGCCTCCAGCAGCACAGGCCCAAACACAGCTGCTGGCGTGGGGCCTTGTCTGGGCACCAGGTGGGACTGGGGCGGTACTGGCCCCCTCCCCTCTCCACTTGCCTCACTGGCTCTCATTTTCTTCCTTCCCCCGGGCTGCAGCAGCGGACAGGAAGGAGAAGACGGCCGCAGCGATGCCCGACTCCCCCGCTGAGGTGAAGACACAGCCCCAGTCCACGCCCCCCAGCATGCCGCCCCCTCCGCCCACTGCATCCCAGGGCACCACGCGGCACCCCTCCTTCACACCCCACACAAGTGAGTAACCCCAGGGCCGGGCGCTGAGTGGGGCGTAGCTGAGAGGTGCCTCTGTGGCCCCTCAAGTTGTCTAAGGCTCCAGATCTCATTTCATGTGACTCAAACCAGTGCTGTGGACCCTCCGCCCTGAACCCTCAAACACTCACCGTTGGGCCCTGGAAAGGGAGGATTTCATCATGCCTCAGAGCCCAAGCTTTGAGGTTCAAATCCCAGCTCTTCTGCTTTGTAGCTGTGTGGCCTTGGGCACGTTACCCAACCTCACTGGGCCTGGTATTCCTCATCTATAATGCAGGGCTGGCCATTGTCCCTGTCTCGCAGAGCTGCTATGAAGACAATTGAGTTAATAGAAGTTCTTATCTTGGCTGGCACATTGTGAGTGTTCCATCAAAGATAGCTGTTACATTTGGAGCTCAGAGAGGGACAGGAACTTTCCCACAGTCACACAGCAGGTTACTATAGTGCAGGTGAATTCACTTAGGGCTGTGCCCTGCTGGAGTGCCCATTGGAGGTGGCTCTGGCCTTGGTGGAGCTCCACACCGGCTCAGATACCAGGGGCTCTATAGCCAGGCCTCCTCGGGGTTTTAGGGTCAGCCAGGAACTGGAGTCAGCAGGGCCTCAGCTGCTGGTGACATGGTGGGCAGACCGGACCTTCAGGCAGTGTCTCACCATTCCTGGGCAGATCCAGGTTGAGTGACTCAGAATTCACAGCTTCTCTGGGTAAGCCTCTAAAGTCCACAATCATCACTAGAGCCCTGTTCCTTTGAGTTGGAGAAGTTGGGGACTCAGTGACTTTGGATCCTGAGCAGTTGGGAAGGAAATCCTCAGGCTTGGGCTGGTGTAGGGGACAGTGTGCCCTGACCTCCAAGGCCCAGGGCTTAGCAGTGCATCCTAAGGGTTTCTGGTGGGTGGTAGAGAGAACGCACATGCCGTCCAACCCCTGTGTTCAGAGGCCAGAAGCTCCACACTCAGGGACCCTTCTGTAGGCTTTGAAACCCAAGTGAAATCCCTCTGCGTGGCAGGACCCTGAAACTCCTCAGCTGGTGGCCCCTGGTCCCCGCTAAGCTGACAAGTAAAAGCTGCTGCCTCCAGCCAGGGCCCACAGCTCTGCCCAGAGCCTGGAGTGGACCACAGGACACAGCTTGGCTCCCTTTATCCCTGGACATGCAGGGCGCTGGTTCTGCTACCCAAAGTCGGCCCCAGGTTCATCATGACCCACCCTCCCTCTAGAAAAAGGCATTGGCTCTGGGGTCTGGCTCAGCCCCTTGTTTGTGGGATACTGCCTTCAAGCCAGCCTTCTGACCCCTCCAAGCTTCAGTTTGATGAACAGGGTGATACCACCTGCTCCCAGGTGTGGCCACCTGAAAGCAGGGATGTCCCAGCACACAGTAGGAGCTTAGTGACCAAATACCCCTCCCTGCACCTTCGCCTGGACAGAAGGTTCCAGCTCCCCCTTCGTACTGGGTCTAAGCCAGGGTCCCCATGTGTAACAGACTGGACCAGGCCCCCTAACCCTGCCTTCTGCACCAGGATCGGGCCCAAGGCAGCAGGGTGCTCACTCCACAGTCCTCAGCCTGCAGGTCCTGGTCTGCCTGTGTCAGCCATAGTAGAAGTGGCCAGAGGCTGGCTGGGCTTTCTCCCACACACCATTCTCATATGGCCACTGTGACCATCAGGTCACCCCTTCCTCTCCTCTGAAAGACTCAGTCCTCACCTCTGACTGAAATACAGGCAGAGTCTTCGTCCACTAAACAGTTGCTGCCTCATCTGGGCCCCGTAGGCAGAGTGGGGAGGCTTGGGCTGTGTTTAACTTCACCCGCCTATACCTCAGCCGGGGAGAAAAAGAATTACTCATGACAGGACGGCAGCAGCTCCCAAGAAACAAGGCCGTGGGCCTCCACCTAAAGCAACAACCCACCTCCAGTGTTTGGTTCCAAGCAAGAGAAACCAGTAGACCCTTGATGATCTGGCCGAGGGCTCTGAGCCAGGTCCCCGACCCTCATGGACACGTCTCCCTCAGCCTACTTTTCGTCTTGGTTCAGGAGCCCATGATCCAGAAAGTACTGGCCTGGGAGCCAGATGTTCTAGGTTGGGGACGGGGCTGGGTCAGCTGAGACTGCCCACATATGCTTTCGTGAGGCCTGTGAACAGATGTGCATGTGGGCAGCAGGCCTGTGTGTGGCTCAGGGGTCCTCCCCCTTGTGTCTTTCCAGGCCCCACGTGCCCCTACCCAGCTCAGGCTTATGCTCCTAGATTCAAGGTCCTGGCTCTGTTTCGAGCACAGAGATCATAAGAGACAAGTCGTTCTTTCTTTTGTAAGCTAATGCTTTAGTTCTATCAGGATGCTGGGGCCATTCGAGTGTCAGGCCACCTCCAAGGTGACCTCGGATTTGTTCCCTAACCCGATGAATTCCCTGAAAGCAGGGTAGTGAACCACGTCTGTGCACCTGGCTGGTGGCAGCCCAAATCGTTGGAGCCTCTGCGCTCAGCCACGGATTCCTGCCAAGAGCTTCCCTGGTTTCCCCAGGACCAGTCTGTGAGCCAAGCTGACCAGAGGCTGACCTTGACCCATGGCTTGAGGGCTGTGGGGTTTTTTTTGTTTTGTTTTGTTTTGTTTTGCCCAGTGACTCCCCTGGGCACAAATTCATTTTGGAATTGAAGCTGAGGTGTGGCCAGGGAGGTCGGCATGGGGGCTGAGAGAACTGTGGGGAGGAACGTAAGGAGCTACTCTGCAGCTGGGAAGACCCTCAAAGAGCTAATGCTCTATCCTGCCCTTGATTACCCCCCGTGATGGGGGGGTCACTCTCTGATTACAGCCATCCAGCCTGTCTCCTTGTGGCTTCTACCCACTTAACTCCAGCTCAGACAAATCAAATCTCTCTTCCTGTTTGGTGCTTTCTCCACTCACGGCAACTCAGTCCTGGGCTTCGTTTTGGAACCACCATTGGGTTGTCTGTCGATAGAGACACCAAGCCCTGAATCGCAACTCAGCTTGGGCTCCAGGTCCCTTGAGGATGGTGCTGAGTGGGGTCACAAGGCACCTTCCAGGAAGAGAACTTTTTAAGAACCAGGGCGTCCCACCCATGCCGATGAAGATGGCAGAATTCTTGTAGGCCCCCAGAAAGTCCTGCCAGAAATGGTCCTAAGAGATCCCCCCACAACCCAGCCCCATCATTTTACAGAAGAAACTGAAGCCCAAAGAAGAGAATGACTGACCAAAGGTGGTAACGGTCCTGAACCCCAAAACTGCTGTCAAGAGGCAGAGAGGGGAGGGGTCAATTATAGACATCCCACAGGGCAGAGCCACCTGCCCGCGGCCCCTTTCCTGACAGCATGTTTTTCTTATTTTGCTTACAGATCGAGAGGATGGGCCTGCGATGTCTCTGCCCCATGGCCGTTTTCATGGCTGCTTAAAATGGTCTATGGTCTGTCTTTGTAAGTAAAATAACAAAAACCACGGGCCTCCCAGGAGGTCTTCGTCTGCACACTCTGCCCTGGCAATGACCCCACTGACTACACAACCCA
This sequence comes from Hipposideros armiger, assembly GCF_001890085.2. Lineage (NCBI taxonomy): Eukaryota > Metazoa > Chordata > Mammalia > Chiroptera > Hipposideridae > Hipposideros > Hipposideros armiger. The sequence continues at coordinate 2,241,049 of NW_017731574.1, forward strand.
CTATTGCATCTGCCATGTCAGTGAGGCCGGCCTCCCATAGAGAGGAGAGGGGTCCGAGGGGCAGGCTTAGGAGAGCAGAGTTGAGGTTCCCAAGTCTCAGGCTCATGTTCACACCCCAGCCCTGCTGCTCATAAGCTGTGTGATCTTAGGGAGGTGGACACCCTCTCTGTGCTCCTTTTTCCCAATCCACAAAAGACAGGGCAAATATGGCAGATCCTAGAGTTGAAAGAAGATAGATTGTCAATGCAAGTCCATAGTTTGGCATCTGAAGGGTAAACCCCAGCCTAGGTCAAGTTCCAGTTCCTCCTCTTCCCAGTGGGGTGACCTTGAGCAGGTACCACCTGTTCCTCAGTTTCACCACCTGGAAGTCATTACGGCATCTGGTGCCAGGGCGATTAGAAGGGACCGTAAGATGTTGCTGGTCGAGTCGGCGTGAGGCCTAGCCCACACTGGGTGCTCGGTGGACATTAGTCACTAGTGGGCATTTCCATCAAAGTGATCGGGCTGCAGCCAGTGTCCATAACAGGAAGTTTTTACGGGGTGATGTTCAGAGTGTTTGTCAGCCAGTGTCAGGACAGGCCCCCACAACAAGCCAGTTGCGCTGTGCAGCCCAGGCATGGCCGCCGTGTAGCTCTGGGCTCTGAGAGGAGGTGACATAACGATTGTGCATTATTCATGTCCTGTGATGCTGTGGTCCTTCTCGCCGTTCTGTGATGCCTGGCCTCGCTCTTGTGTCGGGCTCATCTGCTGAGCTGCAACGCGATGAGGCTTGTGTGATTCCCAGCTCCTGGGCCACCCCTGCAGCGGGGAGAGGGGCTAGTGGCAGGAGTGTGGGTGTGTGTGTGTGTGGGGGGGTGTTGTTTGTTGGTGCCTCATCTCAGCCTGACCCTCGCCCAGGCTCAGGACTGGGAGAGCCGTGGGGGTGCTAGCGTGTGCCCCCAAACCTCAGCTGGGGACACGTGTGTGGTCTAACTTAGTAACACACCTGTTGTGGAATGAAAGCACTTGTGGCAGGGGGTTATTTTCGGCGTCTCTTTAGCAAGCTGCTGAGACTGCCCAGCAGCCTGCGGGAGGGAACACGGGCCAGCGAGGGCAACCAGGCGTCCGGGAGGACCCAGGCACCGAGGGCAGGCTGGTAAGGGAGCTGCAGGAAGGCCAGGCCTAGGCCAGGCCAGGGGCCGGTGGGGGAGGGGGGGGCGCCCAGACAGCTTGGACAGACGCACGTCTAAGAAACCTCTGGAAGGTACAGACCCCAGGTGATAGCCCGGCTCCACCTTGAGGAGTGAGCCCCCTACTGTGGTGAGGTCTCTCGTGGCAGCAGGCCATCTCATGGCCCAGCTGGAGTAACCGTCAGTGGCTGTCATCAGTCTTGACCAGGGTGTGTGTGTGTGTCAGCGTTCGCCGCGGGGTTGGCAGTAGCTCTGGTGAGACAGAAAATTAGCACAACAGCAGGGTCTTCTGGTCTCTATAACGGTCCTCTGGACAATGCTTCAGACAGGGTGAGGGACAAGGCCTCCTCCTGTCCTGTGTCTGGCGTTCCCTCTCCATCCCAGAGTGAGAAGGAAGGCCCAAACGAGGCACACCTCTCTTGTGGGACTATTCCAGAGCTGGTGTGTCACTTCTGCAGCCCAGGAAGCATTTCTAAGATCTTCGAGACCAGGGGGGCAAACGGGTTTCAACTTGCATTGTGCCTCCATCACTGGGGGAGGGAAAGCCATGCTGAGAAGGACTCGGGCCCCAGGAGCAGGGCACTGGGCTCCATTCCTGCGCCTGTCCCTTCTCCGGAGGAAGGCAGCACATCTGTTTTTGTGTCAGCCCTGGCCTTCAATCGATGATCCTCAAACTTCTGCTAAGCGGGGGCCAATTATTGATGAGTGATCACCCACATGTAAAAGCAACCAGGGTCAAGCATTTCGAGCTCCTTCCAGTGGTGGAAGAACAACATGGGTTCCACAAGCCCGGGAAACCTTGAGCAGAGGGGCCAGACATTTGTGGAGTGGAGAAGCCCCACCTCTGGTTTGGGCCAACGGCCATTTTCAATGAAGAAACTGAGGCCAGACCCCGAGTCTCATACACACACAGCCTGTCTGAGCTAGTGTAGGCGGGCGTGGGGCCTCAGGCAGGATGCCTCTTCCAGCGCCCATGCGGGGAGTGCCTACACGTGCAGAATGAGGGAGCAGGCAGGTGAGCATGAAAGGGGCTGAGTGTGAGAACGTGAGCGAGCTACCTGGAGCAGGTACCTGTGCGGTGGCCAAGGATGTGAGATGTGAGTGGCCACCAGGTTTGGCAGTTGAGCCTCAGGCCTCCCAGAGGCATGCTGCCACCACCGCCTGCACCTGGAGCCCCTCCACTGTCACCAAAGGCCCTAGGAACCTGTGACCTCTGACCTCTCTGAAGGCCCTTATGATCACCTGTCAGGTTTCTGAGGCCAGGGGACCAGAAGCAGGTAGCCCGGCATGGAGGGCGCCCCCAGCCTCCAGTGTGAAGGCTCTGTCACCTGAAGCTGGAGGAGGAGCATCTTCTAGCCCTGGGATGCTGCTCCCGGAGCCCCTATGTTGTGTTCATCGCATGTCCCTTAGGTCACTTGCTTGTCCTCCACGCAGCCTGGGGCCCATGCGCACACATATCCGTGTGTGTAGCAGCCACAGACAGCACTCAGCCTAGTGCCCCCCACTCCAGCATCCATCCCCACTTGTCCCAGGGTATCCGGGTCCCCCTGCCCCACCCCAGTCCTGTCGGCCCGGGCATTGGGGCCCTTGTGCAGGCAACGGTGCCCATGAGGGAGTGGGTACCTTTCGGGGCTGTCGTGGTGAAGGTGGGGTCACCAGCCTCTTAGGGTAGAAGAATGACCTCTCCCAACAAGAGGGGACGTGGTTCTGCAGATCCCTAATAGTGGAGAAGTCCGTCTGCCTGATTACAGTGGACACTAAGCAACCTGGCTGGGAGGTGGGCATCTTCCAGATGGTATGAGGGCCCTGGCATCCTTCTAGAGTGTGGAGGGCCTGACCACGAAGCCCCCCACCTGCTGAGACCCTGGGGCAAGGCCACACCTTTCCAGGCCCCAGTTTGCACACCTGCAAAGGGTGTCAGTACCTGTGTGGCATCTCTGTGGCTCTAGCTGGGGGGGAGGGGAGCTGCAGTTCTCCGCTGTGCTCCTCACACCCTCTTTTCCCCCACCCCAACAGTGATGAACGGCAGCAGCCACTCACCAACGGCCATCAACGGCACCCCATCCACACCCAATGGCTTCAGCAATGGCCCGGCCACCTCGTCCACAGCTTCACTGTCCACACAGCACCTGCCCCCGGCCTGCGGGGCTCGGCAGCTCAGCAAACTCAAGCGTTTCCTCACCACCCTGCAGCAGTTCGGCAGCGACATCTCCCCAGAGATTGGGGAGCGCGTGCGCACGCTGGTGCTGGGGCTTGTGGTGAGTCCAGGCAGCACAGCCACGGAGGCCATGTGTCTGCTGAGCGAGGACGCGGTGACCCTGGGCCATGCCTAGCCCTCGGGCCTCCTGCCCTCCCTAGGCTGGATGGACGTGGCTTGGTCTGATGCATGGTGGTTTTCTCTCCTCAGAACTCCACGCTGACCATCGAGGAGTTCCATTCCAAGCTCCAGGAGGCCACCAACTTCCCGCTACGCCCATTTGTCATCCCCTTCCTGAAGGTAACAGCAAAGCCTGCTCCCTCAAACTGGGGCCTCCCCCAGGAGCCCCAAGTCCGTTCCCTGCCAGCTCTGACCAGGCATCATGCTCAGCCCACCCGGGACCCCAGGGGAACAGCTCTGACCAGTATGATCGATTCCTACTAGTTAAGGCTGCAAACTAGTTGCCAGACTGGATTAGTCTGCCACCAAACCCAGTGCTGTAAGACAGAACTCCCCAATCAGTCCTGTTATTATTGGCCAAAGGCATTCGTCCCCTGAACAGCTATTTTTTTGAACACCTACCATGTGGCAGGTACTGTGCGAGGCTTGGGCAAAGCAGGCACAGTGGGAGGCCAATGGCCTGGTGGGAGGGGAGGCAGCTAACCAGAAATGGCTATAAGTTCTGTGATGTGCGCCCAACCACAAGGAGGGGAGGGAGAGAGCCGGGTGGATAGCAGGGCACAAAGCCTTCCTTCCAGGCATGTGCAAAGGCCCTGAGGCAGGGGGTGCCCTCTGTGTTCGAGGGACAGCAAGGGGGTTGTGTGGCTGGAACAGAGTGACGGGGAGAGGGACAGTGGGCAGATGGAGGGACAGATGGGTGGACAGACAGACGGTGCATGGTTGTGTGGGTGAAAACATGGCTAGATGAATGGCTATCAGATGAAAAGAAGGTCGTGCGGCCAAACACGGAAGATAAACAATTCATCAGGGCCTCTCAGTGGGAATAGCTGGTATTGGGTAGCAGCAGCACCAGGGGCTTGTGAGCAATGCAGGTTCCTGGGCTTGGCCCAGATCCACTGAATCAGAACCTGTATTTCCACAAGGACAAGCACAGGTCTAGACCATGTTAGACCAGCATCTTCACTGTGGTGCTTTTCAGGGTCTTCACTCCCCCAAACGAGGGTCACACACATCTCAGAAGGGCCGAGATGAAATGCTTGCCAAGTGTGTTTGACCCCATGACCTTTTGCTGCTGTGTACCTCCCGAGGTCAGTGTCAGGGGTTTCACCCGGGATGTCCACACTGAGTGCCAGTGGCCTCCCCCAGGGGCTCCTGGTTCCTGAGCCTGCGAGATGCTTCTAACATGGGCCTGTTCACTGCATGGCCAGACCCTGGTAGGCCTGCCTTCCAGGAGGTCTCGAGGACAGACCAGACCAGATGTTCCCAGGTTTGAGCCCTGCCCCTGCCACTGAACCCCTGTTGGCCTGGGTCAGGCTGGTTCACCCCTCTGTACTTAAGTTTCTGCAACTGTAAAGCAGGAATCGTTTTTGAGGCTGTTGGGAAAGATGCACATGAAGAATTGGGCACATGCTCAATTCATGATGGTTATCATCATCTGGGGAATTAAAAATGTTCTGCAGACGAGGCATGCTCAGCAAAGCTCTTTTAAAGCTGCCCCTGCTGACCCCCGGCAGCCCTGTCTGTGAGTGGGGCAGCACAGGCACCATTCCCGATTAACAGGCAGGGAAACTGAGGTCTTGAGGTCTCCTTCACTCGTGGCGAGAAGGAGCTGAGGCCGGAACCTGGATTTATCAGCCTCCAGCCACCACCCCGCACCACTGCCCCCCGGCCTTTGCAGGACATGCCACAGACCAGCACCGTGTTCCCTGCAGTCTCTCACCAAGGGGACCCCACGTCGTCGTGCCCCCACATCTGCTCCCTCCCTCCCTCCTTCCTGCCCTCCTGCCCACACCCCACTGTGCTCACACTCCTGAGGTGGCGACAAAGAGGCTGCTGGCATGGAGCAGGGTTTGGGCCCATCTGGCAGTCATTTGCAATTCATTAGGAACCCTTCCCTTCTCTCTCCTCTTTTCAACTTACTGCTGACTCCACCGCTCCTCATCTTTGGGGACACAGTGCGCCTGCTTATTCTGTCGGATCAAATATTTACAGCAGATGTCCCGCCCGCCCGCGTCAGCTGCCCTTGTTTATCCGAGGAGCAGAGGCAGGGCCAACATCTGAGTCCCCTGCTCGCCCCGGCCAGGCCTGCAGCCCCCTGACCGCTACATGTCACACCCCAGCATCCTCCCAGACACGCCCCAATGAGGCACCAGACAGGACATGCCCAGCCTAGCACTGCCTGCCCAGGTACCTCTCTGCCTCTGTCTCCCCTCTGCCCATAGTGGCTGTCACATGCTATTTGGGCTTTCATGCCTAAATTGTTCTCCCAATAGGGCAAAGGGAAGAGGGTGAGGGGCCTGCCCGCCATGCCTGGAACCTGGGATCCCACCCAGGGCCCCGGGCTGATGGGACTGTCAAGGTCACAGAATCTATTCCTCTCAGTGACGTGGAGCTCCTGGGGTGCAGCCAGTTCTGTTTCCAGGGCTTGTTGACAAGGCTCAGGCCTGGCCCCATGGTCCTGCCTGGGGAACGGCCCCACCACCTCCTTGCAGAAGCCCTGGCTGCTTTAAAATGCAGAGCACTGTGGGGGAACCCAGCAGAAGTGCCCCTTGCTCAACCCATTGGGCCACCTCAGTTCCTCCTCTGTGACCTTTGCTAGCGCAGTGCTGGCGCCTCCCTAAGGACTCCCAGTGCACCAGGCCCACTGTGTGGGCAGCAGCAATGCACTTGCACGGCAGCGCTTGGAGCTGTCTTACTGCAGAGAGGCAGGAACTTTGGCTGAGAGGGCGTTTGGGCTCACCGTCTGGCTCAAACCTCAGCTCCAACTGTGGGTTTCTGCAAAACTCCATCCTCAGTCCTCTGCCTGATCACTGGGGGTGTGACAACCCACCTCACGGGGGTGGGAACGGATGAGTTAATTCCCACAAAGCTCACAGGAGCCCATTATACCCAGGACGGGAGGAGTGGGTGCTTTCCACAGTCCAAGTAGCAGATGAGGCAGAAGTCAGAGGAGTTAAAGTGACTTGTCCAAGATCACACAGCAGACTAGAGTGGGCTGGCCACAGGGCCCACAGTCACGCAGGCTGTGTGAGCATTAGATGAAGTGCTTGACGAAGCAGCAGAAACATTATAAATCCTTGTTACATGGGAGTCGTCAGCTCAACTAACACGGTGGTTGTTGCAAACACCAATTTCCCTCTGTCCAGAGTTCCCACCTGTGAAGAGGGTAGTTCCGGTCTTTTCTGCATCATCAGAACCTTCATTCAGATGGCAGAATTGGGATCCAGAGAGCTTTTGAGACCAGTTTAGTCTGTTCAGCACTGAAGTGGTGAGGTCTCCCTGGCACCCTGAGCCTTTGGGGACACAGTGGAGACTGCTGCCCCAGGGGAATTTGTGAGACATGGCTTTCCGCAGCCTCCACCCATTTCTTCTGGGCTGGGGTCCCTGTTCCCCCCAGCCAAGGACCCTGGGTCCCCTGCACCCTCTTCTGAGCCCAACGTTGTGCATAGCTGAGTAGTGGGGCTTTCCAGAAGCTGGGAGAGGCTGCCCCACCCGGCCAGCCTCCACCCGTGGTCCCGGCTCCCAGCTGGCTCCAGCCGGCCAGGAATCCAGATGTTTCTACCGCCCTAACAGCGACCAGCCGGTGCCTGTGCTGTCCCCGCCCTGCTGGGCCAGCCAAGGGGAGACAGCACAGGAGAGGAGGGGCCAGCGAAGGAGAGGAGGATGTTTGGCGTCTTCAGACCTCCTGGGACCTCCTTTCCCAGCTCATGCTCCTAACGTGTTCGACAGATGGCGGGCTGGCCCCCATTCAGCTATCCAAATAGAAAAACAGGCCTGGCAGCCGGCGCTGCTGCACAAAACTGCATCGGCTGCTTGATCGGGCCCGGGTGGATGCGCTAATGAGTTCTGGGGAGGCAGAGGCGGGAGAGGGCTGTGTGGCAGCTTTGAAAACGCCATGAGAAAGTTGGGGAATTGTATTTATTTACAAATACTTAGAACTCTGGCTCTCCCAGGCGGCCTGCCGCTGGGCCCCCATCCAACCTGCCCTTTTTGCCCCCCAAACACCCCACCCCCCCGCAGCGGCTCTGGGAAGACTCTCCGGAAGGCGCGTGAGGAGCCCACTTGCCACCCAGCAGTGCCTTCTGGGAGGCCCTGGAACCAGGACAAGGGCACAGGCAGGAGGGCATAGCTGCTACGCAGGGTAGTTACAGGCAGGGTCTGCATTGGAATCCTGTGCCCCACACCCCCCATTGCGCTTCACCCCCTGCGCCCTAGTGTCCTTACCTATACCCGTGGAACCAAGCTGCAGTGTCCATCCCCGATGGCTACAAGGACCACGGGTGGTGGTACAGCCACAGGCGGTGACACGTGCGACTGCTCGGAGCGGTGCGGGCATGCTAATGTGCGTAGTCCAAACTCTCCGCTTCATTCGAGGCCAGGCTGGGAACTCCCAGGGAGTGGGAGAGCAGGGGCTTCCCACCAGCGCACATGGGGGTCTGGTGCAGACACGCTGGCATCCTGCTTCCTGCTCCCCCATCTACAGCTAGCTGTGTGCGGGGCTGCCCACTTCGTCTCTCGGAGCCTCGGTTTCCTCCTCCACACAGTTTCCATGGGGGCACAGGCAAGGGAGCCTCACCGTGATCCCCTCGCTTTCCCCAGATGCCACCATGGGAGGGAGCTTGATGAAGGTGGAAGAACCCCAGGCTGGGAGACCGGGATCTGAACTCGAGTCCCAGTGCACCCCCAAATCGCTGTGTGCCCTAGGGGGGCGCCGTCCTGCCTAGACTGCCTTCTTGCCCTCATTCCCAGGTTGTAGTGGAGGAACTCGAGGTCCAGAGAGGTCAAGCGGCTTGCCCAACGTCACACAGCAAGGCTGGCCGTCGGCCTCTCTGCCTGGCATCAGAGCGAGGCTGTCCACCCTCGCTCGTGCTCTGACCGCCGTCAGCAGCGAGTAGAAGCCCCGCTCTCTCTCCTCCACAGGCAAACCTGCCCTTGCTGCAGCGGGAACTCCTGCACTGCGCCCGCCTGGCCAAGCAGACCCCTGCCCAGTACCTGGCCCAGCACGAGCAGCTCCTGCTGGATGCCAGTGCCTCTTCCCCCATTGACTCCTCGGAGCTCCTGCTGGAAGTCAATGAGAACGGCAAGAGGAGGACACCTGACAGGTACCTCAGGGGCTTTCTATGGCTGGGGAGGGAGACAGTGGAGGGACCGGGTCCAGAGCTGCGGCTGGTCCCGCAGCTCAGCTGGCACCCTGGTTTTAGGGCTGAGAGAATTCAGGTCAATACTATCGCCTGCAGCTCGTGAGCAGGCTGGTAGAGCTCAGCCTTACCTGCAAGGCCATTGCACAGGCTGACTCTCCAAGAGGCTGCCCTGTTGGGCTGTGGTGAGGCCTCCTGAGGGAGGACAAGGGAAGCAGCAGGAAGGGGTCTGTCTGGAGGAAATTCTGTGGCTATTCCCTTTGTGCTAGATGTGGACTCTCTGAGTGTCCAGGAGCCTGAGGTCCCCAGGTTCCTTGGCTGGCCCTCACTGCTGGGTCACAAAAATGTGTGTTTGTCCTGCTGCTAGGAGAGGGTGTTTCCCTCTCCCTATTTTCTTGACAGAAGCTCAGGCTTCTTGACCGCTGGACCCCGGAGCCTCCACATCAGGGTGGGTGTCATGGCTGGGCCCCCAGCAGACTGGTCTAATCTCTCTCTGTCTCTGTCTCTCCCTCTCTCTCTGCCCACCACCTCTGTCTCCCTCTCACCCCTCCTGCTTGGACCTCTGTCCATGGCTCCTGGTCCCATGACCACTGCCCCCCCGCACCTGCTCTCTGGGCCAGGACCAAAGAGAATGGGTCAGACCGCGACCCGATGCACCCTGACCCCCTCAGCAAACGACCATGCACCCTGAGCCCCGCCCAACGCTACAGCCCCAGCAATGGGTTGCCCCACCCCACACCACCTCCGCACTACCGCCTCGAGGACATGGCCTTGGCCCACCATTCCCGCGACTCCTACCGCCACCCTGACCCCCGGGAGCTGCGGGAGCGCCACCGACAACTCAGTGAGCAGTGTGTGGGGGGGCAGGGGCGTGGCGGGTGGCACGTGCATGCATGCTAGCAGGGGCACTAGCGTGCCTGGTGGGGGGTGGGGTGACATCCGAGAGCTGCTGTGTACGCGTGTCTGTCCAGGAAGGACACAGAGGAAACGGGTGTAGAGAAAGGATTTTGAGTGGGGAGCTGGCCCCAGGGCCCAGAGGGGAGCCCCACCCTGGCTGGGCTGCTCTGGGAAGCAGTTAAGGAAGAGCCATCTTTCCTGGACATCCATCTAGCGGGGCAGGCAGCTTGACATGCCTACCCTGAGAGCCCAGGAGGGCCCCTCCTTCCCCAGGGGTAGGGTTGTGGATGTGCCTGTCCTGGGACCCCCAGCTGGACAGAGGCAGGTATGGGCAGGTATGGGGTGTGGGGGACCGGGAACCACACCCGTCAGTTGCCCACAGCTCCTGCACAAGTGTGTTCATCTCCTTATAGAGACAAGAACAGGGAGGCCGCCGAGCTCTGTGGCTGGGGCAGGGGAAGGCCAGTAAATTACGCCCTGGGCCCAGTGTCCACATGGTGAGGTGCTTGCCGCAAACCACCAAGCAATTCTTGGACACCAGCATAGTGTCCTACAATTGAATTCAATTCTGACACTCTCTACCTGAAGACAGCATCAGGTCCTACGGGTTAAGGGCCCAGTCCCACAGGACTGCCCACCCTCCTTCAGATGCCAGTCGCACATCCAGGTTGTCCCCTGTGCCTCTGACTGACCAACTCTGAATCAGAGATCCCCACAACCCCACCTGGGGTCCAATTCACTTGCTAGAATGGCTCCCAGAACTCAGAGAAACATTTACTTACTAGGTTACCTGTTTATTAGAAAAGGTTATAACCCAGGAACAACAGCCAGATGGAAGAGATGCGTAGGGCCAGATATGGGGAAAGGGTGTGAAGTTTCCATGCCCTCTCTGACTGCATCTCTCTCTCTGAATCTCCACGTTCAACAACCCAGAAGCTCTCCAAGCCCCATACTTTTGCAATTTTATGAAGGCTTCATTACCTAGGCGTGGTTGATTAAATCATTATCATTGGTAATTGAGTGAACCTCCAGCCCCTCTCCCCACCCTGGAGATCAGGGGTGAGACTGAAAGTTCCAACCCTCAACCCACATGGTTGGTTCTCTGGGCAACTAGCCTCCATCCTGTTCCAAAGTCACCTCATGAACATTAACAAAAGACACCTTTATCACTCTCTTCGCTGAGGAAATTCCAAGGGTTTGGGGAGCTATGAGCCAGGAAACCCTGGATGAAGACCATCTATGGGAAATATATGTTGGTCATCTGAATGACCAAGTGTTTATTTCCCATAAGTCACAAAAATCGTGCACAGGCCAGCCAGGAAGAGCCCAATTATGGGCAGGGTGGGTGGGTGAGTTCTGGCATGTGGGGTACCCAGGTCACAGGAGCTGCAGACCCTGCTGCCTCCAAGGGACTCCGGCAGGTGTGGCTGGGCACCCTGAGGGAAAGTGGACACCCTGTAGGACTTGTGAGCTCTCACTGAGCCCCGCTGACCACACATGCCCATCCTGCTCCCAGAGCAGTACAAAAATGAACACCAAAACACCAAATCCGTAAGAGCATGGTCACTGGGTGAGCCCTGCAGTGAAAGGAGATGAGGGAGGCCCTGGGCACGCTGGGCATCGCGCCTCCCAGCCACTGAAGGGAGGAGTGGAGGTCTCATGAGGCAAGCGAGGGCTTGGGACTGCCTGGTCCTTTTAGCTTCTACCATTCCCCACAGTACACCCTTGGGCAGATCACGTGACCTCCATTCCTCAGTTTTCTCCCCTGTCGGCTGGGTCTAACAGGAGTCTCAACCCTCAGGGTCATGTGAGGACTGAGGGAGCTAACCCAGTACACAGTGGGTGCTGTGAGACCTGGCTGTTATTAATAATAGTGGCAACAAGTCTAGTCTAGGATGCAGCACATGCCTCTTGCTTGCATTGTATCGTTTAATGAAGGTAGCGGGCCCTGATATGTTCTGATATATGTGTGATATGTTAGCACGCTCATATCACTGACGAGGAGACTGAGGCCCAGAGAGCATAGTTGGCATGCCCAAAGTCTTCTAGCCACATCTGCCTGACCGCAAAGAAATGAACAGGATCAGCCCCTGCCCCGGGGACCCCCTCCTACAGTGTACCTAGAAGCAGCTGCCCCTGAGACAGAGGCCCAGAGCACCAATGGGGGGCCGAGAGGCAGGGTCAGCAGAGGCCTCGCTCCGTACAAGGAGGCCTCCTCGCCCCCACCCTGCAGAAGCTTCCAGGGCCCGGGCCCAGGCAGCAGGTGACAACGTCTGGCTCCCTGTGGCCGAGTCAGGCAGGTGCTATTCCCACCCGCTTCTGCTAATGCAAAAATAGACACCAGCTGTTGGGCAGATCTCAGCCACTATTTTAGTTGGGGCGTTGGCGCAGGCCTTGGCGCTGCAGGCAGCAGGGCAGGATTGTGGATAGTGGACTGTGGCCACCACCTCCCACCCCTTCTGCAATTTGGGGAGGCATTTTGGGTTTCAGGGGCTGAAAAAGGCCTACATAGAGAGGCTGCAACCCAAAAGCATCGATGGGCACCGGGTCACCCAGCACAGGCAGGGGCACCCAAAACAGTTACGGGTAAGAGCATTCCATGGGTCAAAACTCACAGGAGGAGCCATGGTGGGGATAGACGCTGCTGCACGTGTGCTTATTTTGCAGCTCACTGTGGTTTTGTTTCTGATTGGGTGGAGGACACCCCCATGTACCAGCTGGTAGTGGAGGGCACAGCTCTGCTCAGGCTGACCTTGGGCAAACATTTCCCTTTAAGCAGCCTCAGTTCCCTCATCTATAAAATGGGAATGATGGCAGAGCCTCCCTTGTAGATCAACGCAGGGATGAAAGGGGTAAAGCACTTGGCACAGAGCCTGTTTATACTCGGGCTCTCCCCACCAACATGCCTTCTTGAAAGTCCTCTCACACCCCCAGAGGTAGGCAGGGTAGGGAAACTGAGGCCTGGAGCGGTGAGATGGGGGTCCTAGGTCCTCTGGGGGGTAGTGTCAGGACTGCTGGTTTCCCCGGCCCCCAGCTCCCAGGAGACCACCCTTGAACCGGCTCACTTGAGACCCGGCAGATAAGCTGGAGCACTTGGCGGGCTAGAGCTTAGTCCATCGGACACTGAGGAGAATGGGACACGCCAGCCCTGCCTGTGTACTGACACAGCCTGTTGGAGGATGGGGACCAAGAGTAAACAAGGAAGCACCTACCATTACTAAACAACTAGAGATACACAGGGTTCAAGAAATTCTGAGGGCCCAGTTCTGATGAGCAGGAGGGGGCCTGTGACCCGGGCTTCGACAAATACACAGGAGTCCAGCTGGCTGAGAGGAAGTGGGAACGTTTGGGCTGGAGCTAGGCAGTCGCACGGAGGCCCTGAGGGCTTCTGAGCAGTGGTGAGGCCCCAGAGGTGAGGTCTGAGACAGCCTTGGTTGGCAGCAGGGGCCAGAAGGAGCAAGAGAAACAGGATTTGGAGGCAAGGAGGTGGGGGAAGGATGGCCAAAGCCAGAACGAAGGATGGGAATGAGGACCTCTTCCTCCCAAGCCTCGAGCAGAGGCCAGGCCTGTGCCTGACACTCTTAGGGCAGTGGGCAGAAGGTCAGTGCCCAGGGTCCCCTTCTTCACCCTCACCGTCTTACCCAGGTAGGCACAGCCTATGGAGGGGCCTAGAGAACGCGGGCCAGGGTTTGGAGGAGTGTGGGGTGGGGCCTGGGAGCGTGGGGTGGGCCATGAGCATCCGCTCCCTTCCTGCAGCGGTCCACGGGTCTCGGCCGGAGGAAGTGATCGACCACAGGCTGACAGAGCGAGAATGGGCTGAGGAGTGGAAGCACCTGAACAACGTGAGTGTCCAGGCCAGGGTCACGGGCCCCACAGCGACTCCAGGGGCTCTGCACAACCTGTGGGGCCGCAGGGGCAGGGCTCAAGTGGGCTTGCCTTTGCTCTGCGCTCACCCTGAGGGGCCTGGGGGCAGGGCCTGGGGGAGGCACCATCTCAGCCCGCCCTCCGCTTCTGGTCAGTCCCTTAGAGCCTTCCCTTCTCTGCCCCTGCAGAGAGTCTCCCAGGAAGGTCGCTGGGCATGGGGGTGGGGGGACCCCTTCAACACCATTTCTAGGATCACCCTCTCCCTTGCTTCCTTTTTGGGAGGAAGCCCAGGCAGAAGGTGTGGTCTTCAGGGTGGTGATGGCCGCGTCTGCTCTGTGGGGCAGACCGTACCTCAAGGTTTGAAAGGAAGGCCCTAAGCCCCCTGCATTCAAACAAGCGTTCCCTGAGCCTGGTGCCCTCAATGCTGGGGATTCCGGAGAGAGACCAGTGGGCCATCTCCAGCCCCACCCCAGCTGTTCAGGGGTCTTTCCAGGCAGTGGAGCTGGGTTTTCATACCCCTGCCTTGAGTCCTCCAGGGCCGGCCCTCTTGGACAGCAGGCTGGCCAAGGCCCAGAAGTGTGGGACAAGGGCCTCCCCAGCCCCATACTCAGGCTACCCGACCACTCACCGGCAGCTCCTGAACTGTATCATGGACATGGCTGAGAAGACACGGCGGTCACTCACCGTGCTGCGCCGGTGCCAGGAGGCTGACCGGGAGGAACTCAACCACTGGGTCCGGCGCTACAGCGACGCTGAGGACACCAAGAAGGGCCCCGCGCCCACCCCCACCCGGCCTCTCAGCAGCTCCGCGGGTGCAGAGGGGTCTCAACTAGGTGCGTGCTGGCTGGGGAGGGGGCCGTAGGAGTAACGGAGACAGCAGCACAGGGTTGGTTGGTGCAGGGAGCCCTGTGGGGCACATGAAGCCAGAGTACAGGACTGAGCCAGTACCCGTGCGAGCAGGCCCCTTACAGAGGCGCTGCAATAAAACACCACCCAAAACAGTTTCACCTGCAAAAGAGGTGCCTTTTTTGCTCTGCCCAAAGACACCACCTGACCCACCAGGAAGCCCAGACTCACAGTTGTGGTTGGCGGGCCAGGGGCTCAGAGCTGGGAGGCCCTCGTCGTATCCACTCATCCCCTGGATGATGACCATGGAAACCGAAAGAGGCTCCGCCTGGGCCCAGCCCCCAGCTGAGTGGACGGTCCCTCAGCTCCTGAGCCTCCCTCTTCCTGATGCTGCCCTGCCCCCATCCCAGAAACCGATGCAGGGCTCCCACCCATGGTTTCCTTGGGACCCCCACCGAGAACACTGTCACACCATGGTCGAGTGGCCCAGCGGGATGTGACCCCATCCTGTGTGTGACACTGGCCCCTGTATTCCAGACGTGCACCGAGAGTTCATGCCTAGGACCCTCTCCAGCTATATGCCCGAGGAGATCTGGAGGAAGGCTGGTGAGTGGGGGTGGAGGAGAGGGAGCTGGGGGACTGGGACCCAGGCCCTCTCGCCTTCTCTGCAAGGAACTTCTGTCTGCTGGGGTGCTCAGCTGGGCCCCCGGCTCAGGGCAGAGCTCACAGGGCTTCACAGATGGGGCTCCCAGAGGCGTTACAGTGCACGTAGTATCCAGGGTAGGACGACTGCCACCCAACACCTGCTGGGGAATAGCACCATGCTCACCAGAACAAGCAGGGTCTCTCGGGCCCAGCAGGCACATGCATGTGCACAGACACGCACACACAGGAGGGAGGCACTTGGAGCTGGAGTTTGTGTGGCCTTCTGGACATAGTGCTGAGCATGGCAACAGGGGAGTGCTGTGGGAGACATTCAGTGCATCGTGGGAACAGACTTTGGGGATGGGCTGGGCAGAAGCCAGAGCCAGTGGGCAGTGAGAGAGACAGGCAGGAGCTCAAAAGGGGTGATGGCGGTGCAGAAAAGAGGTGGGACCCCTGATGGGTTTGAATTTGCGGATGGATTCCGTGTGAAGGGTGAGTTAGAGAGCGGCAATCTCAGGAACTTGAAAGCAGAGAGAATGGAGGGTCCCAGCCCATAGATGGAGGCAGAGGGGCCACAGATTCAGCAGCTGCTTAGAACGAAGCAGGGGACAGGCCTAGACAGGACGGGGATCCTTATTTCCCTTGGCCTGTCCCCTTTGCCTCCGTCTGGCCTGTAGCAGGGCCTTATGGGATTTTTGGTGACAACCGTGTGGAGCTCAGGCAGTTGACATGGGGACAGGCGTCTGCAGCTGGCACTGCCAGCACACAGTGTGCAAACACTCGGATGGGAGGCTTGAGTTCCGTCTCGGCCTCGGAAATGGGAGCCCTGTTTAAGCCCACCCAGCCTCCCTCACACAATGCTGCAAGAACGGCACTGCCAGGTAAACTGAGGCAGGTCTGAAAGGCCATTGGGGGGTGGTTTAGTGGAGGCTAGGGGCCGTGTTATTTCTAGTGTCGAAGGGCACGGTGTAATCTGAGCAGATGCTCTGGCCACAGCAAGAATGGTGCTTTGAATCCTCAGACGTGAGCGGGCTGAGGTGGTGAGTGTGGGGGAGATAACAGAGGGATTTGGGGGGAAATAACAATGCAGAGCCCTGAACCAGGCATTCTGGACTGATTCTGGATGGGTCGCAGGGCAAGACAGACTGTCCTTGGGGCATAGCAGTACAGCTGTGGTCCTCAAAGTGGGTGCCAAGACCAGCAGCATCACTTGGAACTTGTTAGGAATGCAGATTCTCAGGCCCTCTCCAGGCCTCCTGAATGAGAATCTGGAGGTGGACCCGGCCCCTACCCTCTCAGGGTCCCACAGCATGTCAGAGTTTGAGAACACTGCAGGAGAGGGTACGTTTGGAGATCTTCCCCATGACGGTGTTTGCACACGAGTGCGGGGATGCACATGGTGTTTTGTGCACAAGCCCTGAACAGGGAGGCCCGGGAGACCCATCTAGGCTGGCCCATGTGACCACAGCCGAGTGTCCTTTCCAGAGGAGGCGGTGAATGAGGTGAAGCGGCAGGCGATGTCTGAGCTGCAGAAAGCCGTGTCGGACGCCGAGCGGAAGGCCCACGAGCTCATCAGCACGGAGCGCGCCAAGATGGAGCGGGCCCTGGCTGAGGCCAGACGGCAGGCCTCAGAGGATGCCCTCACCGTCATCAACCAGCAGGAGGACTCCAGTGAGGTAGGCACCCCACCCCCACCCCCGCCGAGCCCACCTCCAGGTCCTGAGCCACTCTGCCTCCTCCCAGCTCTGCGACCTTGGCAGCCTTGTGAACTCTCTTGACCCCACACAGACTGGTGAGGCAGGTCCTGAGGTTGTCCCCATTGTACAGATGTGGAAACTGAGGTCTCCAAAGGGAAGGTGGCTTGCCCCAGTCACTCCCTAGGAGGTGGTGGGGCCATTATTCACACCCAGTCTGGCAGACACCAAAGCTCATGCTGTCTCTAACCTGTGATAGCAAGAGACAGGAGGAGGATGTGCAGACCTCAGGTGACATTTAAAGCGCCTCCTCAGCTCCTGGTACATGTACACAAGCGGGAAGAATGTGAGATGATTTTCATGCTGGTGCTTGGAGATGAAGCCTGGGGCATTTCAGGCTGTGGACGTGGGTAGGAAGGAGGGTGGGGGTGTTAGGCAGGACGTGCTAGCAGTGATGTCTGAGCAGTTCTGGAGGAAGTGAGCCAGCATGCAGGAATCAGGGGAGCAGTGCCATCCCAGGAGGGACAGCAGGGACAAAGGCTGGGCGGGGGCAGGGCACGCCTGGCAGAGTGAGGACTGAGCAGGCTAGTGTGGCCCAGCCGAGTGAGCTGGGGACAGCAGGAATGTTGGGGTCTTAGAGGCCTTGGACGCTAAATGGGTACCTGGGCCCTTCTCCGGGGCAGGTTTGGGCTTCCCTGTCCCACAGCCTGGGACCTTTACCAGTGTCCCTGCCAAATTTCTGCTCACATGGCCAGCTGGGTTAGGCTTGTTCCATGGAAAGAGAGCAGATGCCCACGGTAGGGGAAGGCCTGCCATGCACCCCATGTCAGAGCGTGGCAGTCTTTATTCTGTTGGGGGCCCCCGCATTCTGTATTGTAGCCCTGGTGAGGCAGGAGGGCTTCCTGGCAGAGAGGGAAGGGGCTGTGGCTCCTTGCCCTCCCGAGGACCCCGTGGTCCTGTAAGCCCAGCATGAACCTATCTGGGGTGGGCTAGAGTTGTGCAATGCAGTAGTGGG
This sequence comes from Hipposideros armiger, assembly GCF_001890085.2. NCBI lineage: Eukaryota > Metazoa > Chordata > Mammalia > Chiroptera > Hipposideridae > Hipposideros > Hipposideros armiger. Next base: position 2,258,694 of record NW_017731574.1, read on the forward strand.
AGCCCATCGTCCCAAAATAGCCCAGCCAACGGGCTGTGTCCACTGAGGGTCCCCAACAGGCTGTAACACTTTGGGGTCTTTTTTCCTTACTTGACGCCCTGGCTGGGTCTGAGCCAGTTTATTTAGAGTATACTCTTCCCATTCTACAGATGGGCTGAGTACTTTGGGGATTTGGGGTGGCCCAGCCCTGAACCACCCCGACCATCTCCTCCCCCCTCCCCCCAATCCAGAGCTGCTGGAACTGTGGGCGCAAGGCCAGCGAGACATGCAGCGGCTGCAATGCAGCACGCTACTGCGGCTCCTTCTGCCAGCACAAGGACTGGGAGAAGCACCACCACGTGTGCGGCCAGAGTCTGCAGGGCCCCACGGCTGTGGTGGCTGACCCGGTGCCTGGACAGCCCGATGCCACTGCCAGCCTGGGCCCCTGCCTGCCCACGGGCGCTGCCAGCCCCAGTGAAGCTGGCTCCACAGGGCCTTCTCGCCCCGGCTCTCCTGGCCCACTGGATGCCGCACCCCGCTGACCCCTCCCAGACCCGCTGCTCAGCCCACGGACACGCACCCACCGACCCCGCTCGGCCCCAGCCACCGGACACTGCGCCCGGCCCTGGGAGCCCAACCATTGGAGTCACTGCTGCTACTGCTTCTCTCCAAAAGAAAACACAAAACCAACAAAAACTGCATTCAACGCAACTTCCTCAGCTACCTGAAGATCTCACGCAACAACCTCTTCAAGCATCCTCAGAACCTCCCACCGAGCTTTAGACAACGGAGAGGACGCTGGCCGCTGGCCTGAGCACCACCGGCTCGTCCACTGCCCTTTCTCTCTCTCTCTCTCTCTCTCTCTCTCTCTCTCTCTCTCTNTCTCTCTCTCTCTCTCTCTCTCTCTCTCTCTCTCTCTCTCTATTTCTTGCTCTCTCGCTCTCTCTGTCCCTCTTTCTCTCTCTCTCCCCCTCCCTCTTCCTTTCCCTCTTTCTTCTGTCTTTATGACTTTTACACACTTTCTCTTTAATGGAAAAAACTAATTGTTTGGTGGCTTATATTTTCAGTGAAGAATTTTGGGGGGTTTTATGGCAAAAAGAGCTACTCAGAAATGGACAAAGAAAACTATGGGGTTTTTTTTCCCCTTCCTCATTAAAAAGGGAAAAGGAAAACTGTTATTTTATAACCGGAGATCTGAGCTGCTGTGTCACAGAAACCACCCCAAGGGTATGTGGCCAATTGGGTAAAGACGGTAAGAAAGACTCCAGTTTCTGACCCAAGAAGCATTTTTTGGTTTCAGATTTTTTTTTTCCTTTTATGTCAAACTCTTTGGCTTTAAGTAGAAATCCAAAAAGTTTTTTAAAAAAAGTAAAGGAAACATACCTGTAAACTACCTTGCCAGCTAGCCAGCCAAGGACGCCGCACACACCTCTGTTCCAAAGGAAACCCAAAAAGCAAACACGAAAAGTCAAAATCCAAAATTTGTTTGTCACTGCCAAAGTATTTTTTTCACTGTTTTACTTCACTCTTGGGTTTGTTCAGATGTCGGTCTTTCCTTTAGAATCTGTTTTTGGAGTTTGGGATATTGGGGTTTGAAGGGTTTTGCCCAACAAAAAGCGACATTTTGTTTCTTTTCGACGAGATGGCAGCGCCCTCACTGGGCACAAAGCGGTGGGCCCTGCAGCCCTCAGCACCCCGCCTGCCGTGTGCGTGAGAGTGTCTGCGTGTGCGCACGGGGCATGCCCAGCCGTGTGTGAAGCGTGTGCAGAAGATAACTCCGTCTGTCCTCACGCCCTCTGTGAATTTTCATCACATTTCATTTCTTCCACTTGTGAAAAAAAGTGCTAACGTGTCCTTCCCAGAGAGAGCATAATTCCGAAACAAAACTGTGACAATCTTTCGGGTTGATTCTTGAGTGCTTTTCAAAGCACAAGGAGACAGCAACTGCGCCTTTAACGACTGCTTCTCCGATTTTCCTCCTCTACCTCTTCTCCTCCTCCTCAATGCCCCCCTACCCAACTCGTCTTTGCCCCATCACCACCCACCCCCAGTGTCCTCTGCACCTACTCTCCTTTCTTCACACTTTTGCAGAAAAAGAAGAAAAAAAAAACTACAAACAGGAACAGTCCGCCCTCTCCACACCTTTTGGAGACTTGGTCAGCTGTGTATAACCCTGCGTTTCTGTCTAGCTGATCCTCAGGGGGTTGTCCCCCCATTCTTGCTCTATTTCCCCCTTCCCCCTGACCCCACTCAACTCCCCCCAGCGATCTCAAGGAGGAAAAAAAGGAGTAAGGAAATTCTCACCTGTACTCAACGGAAGAACAAACAGCAGACATGGTCCATGATCTGGCATTTTCTTGCATCGCTGTAAGAAGTTCCCAGGACTGGAGTGCAATATGGGGAGTGACCAGCTACTGAAACCGGGGTTCCCGGGGCACCCCGCCGAGAGGCAAGAAGTCAATAGTGTACGTTAATGTGAATGTATATAGTCCTTGCAGAGGTCCAAATAATGATATTCATGATGATAATAAAGAAGAAATGTTTGCCAAATAAAAAAAAATTAAGAGAAACTGCGGAAGTATGTAAAGTTTAGGAAATCGATTTTCAAAGAAATCTGAACTGTGGTCCTACGGGGAGCAATGGGTTTGTTTGCTGTCATTTTTTCAGAGTTGTAAGAATTCATTCTTTGCATATTGAAAGGAAGGATTCCATGTGGTTGACACAGACCAGGTGCCATCCCGAACCACGCCTGACAGTGGAAACCTAATTCTGAAAGTCGAGATAGATCTATTTTATCCTCCAGAAAATTTCCCGTTCCAGCCACCATCTCCGTTGCCCGGTGCTGTGGGTCCATCCGCCTCTCACAGGTTTACTTTTGTGGGTTTCAGAAAAGCAAGGACCAGTTTGGGATTTGGGCTCTCGAGACAGCGGACGCCTGCCTGTCGTGTTTCCAGCCTGCTGTCTTCCTCTCTTGAAAGCATTGAACCTATTAAAACGGCAGTTTTGGATGTGCAGTGAAATGGGCCTGCCTCCCCTTTGGACTCTGTTCCCACACGGTTGTGCTGGTGAACGGGGGTGTCTGTCTGGAGAGCATCTGCCCTGGGTTTGCTGAGGGTCTGGGGGAGGAGGACTAAGGTCTCTGATCACTCACGTCCCTGCTGTCAGGACTTGGGGCTGAGGCCAATGGTCTGAAGTGAGTCGTGGAGGAGCCCCTTACCTGAAGACCCACTGATTTGCCTTGCCGGCTTCCCCTGTCATGGTGCCCCTTTGGGGACAAGCAGGTACGCCAGGGACACTAGCATGTTTGCCAGCTGGCAGCATCCAGGCTAGACCGACCTCCAGGAAAGAACTACAGGCTGAGGGTCTGAGGTGGGGTGGCCCTTCCCACCCCGGCTGTTGAGAAGATGGCGCCCTCAAGCCAACTATAAAAGTCTTCCCGGCGTGGTTCCCATACCCAGATCTCATATACCAAGAAGCCACCACTGGTGGGAGCTGCAGAAACTTGGCATGAGGAGCTAGCCACAGGCCCATGGACAGAGCCTCTGCTGGCCGAGAGCATTCTCAGGGTGAAGAGATGGCAGCAAGGAGGGCTGGGAGGTTGCAATGAGGAAGCCAGGCCCGGCGTGGGTGGGAGGGGATGTCCTGGCGAGGGCTGCATCAGCCACAGCGGGCAGCTCCTCCGGCCCAGGGAGACCCGAGGAAGGTGCTGGAGCTCCCTTCCATGCTTGGGGAGCTGGTATTTCTGTCAGTCACTGTGCTTAGGCCCCACTTGGCTAATGACCTCACAGCAGAACCAAACAGAATCAATAGCTTTTGGTGGGGGGTGCGGGGCAGAGCTTTTGCTTTGGCAGCTGGACTGGTGGTGCTAAACATGAGTGTGTCGCTGTAGCACCTGTATCTGGACCTGGGGCACCTGCCTTTCTTGTGCAAAGAGGGGATCTAGCCTCCTACTGTCTGCTCAGAGGCAATCCTGCCCTGGTACCTCCTGAGCTTACACACCATTGACCACCAGTACGCGTGCGAGGGTCTCCTCTGCACAGGCCACAGCCCAAATCGAACGTGCAGGTGACCCAAAAGCTCTGTGAGATGTGGCTGCTCACAGAGCCTCCCTCCCCCCAAATCAAACCAAAACAGCAGCTTTACCTCTCCTGTTCTGAGGCCAAAACGATGACAGGAAGGCAGCAGCCAGAGCCCAAAGCCCACACAGGCGGGGACAGCAGGATAAGTGCTGGCACCCAGGCCCCTTTCTTTTGCTCCCGGGTGGAAAGCCCCCTGGTATGTGACTCTCGACCTTTCCCACTCCCTCCTCTCGTCTCCTTGTTTCCCAGCCTGCCCTGGACCCTGGCTGGCCTCTCTCTTAGCATGTGCCACCATCCCCAGGTGGTGTCTAGGGGGTATTCTGCTGGCAAAGACCAGTGCCTCCCATTCCGTGTGTGAACAGGCTGAAACACCCCAGACTCCATCTGAATAGAGAAAGTCCCCATCCCCGTGGCTCACCAGAACACAGAGAAGCCGTGGGTGTTACCATGTGCAAAGAGGAGAGCTAGAGAAAGCCTCTGGGGTCCAGCAGGGTAAGGGCTGTAGGATAAGAGGAGCCCACCTCCCAGGAAGGGGCCGGCCTATGGACTTGGCGGGTGGGGTCGTTCATCAGGGCCCCAGGAGGTTCAGTGGCAGAGGGAGATAGATGGGAGAGCGGCAGGGGGGTGTTGTTTATGGTTTCATCCCAATGACATGAAGAGGGATTGGCTCAGGCCCTAACTTGCTTCCCATTTGCCAATTTTTCCAAATATGTCCTCAAAATGACACCAAAGCCTCGTCTCTCATACACCCATCTTGCCTGCCCCAGCCCACTCCAGTTAGCATGTCCAGCCGTCATTCTGCCCATCCCCTCAACCCACCTATATCAATTTATTGATTTTTTTCTTTCATCAGTTCATCCTTCTGACCAATCCAGTCATCTGTCTGCCTATCCATTCACTCACCCGCTCATTCATCCACTGACTCACCCATCCACCCATCCATCCATCCATTACTCTACCCCAACTCTCACTTGATCCCACACTCCCCCATTCATCCTTTTACCCATCCACCTGTCTCTCCACCATCCACCCCGGTACACACCATACATGTGTCTATCAATCCATCCTCCAATCTAACCCACACAACCATGCCTCAATCCATCCACCTCTTCATCTCTCCACCCATTGAACACAGAGTAGCACCACCAACCCCCCCATGACCTTGGCTGCCCTAAATGATTCTACCTGTGGGCTCAGCCACCCCTCTCCCAGTGCCCCAGCCATTGGCCCAGGCCTGCTCTAGGGACAGATAAGGTTCTGCTGCAGGCATGATGGATATATTGGACCAATGTCGTAGCAACAGCTCCGGCCAATCTGGGACCACCTGGTCAGTGTTGGGAGGCAGCCCACATACCTACTCAGGGCCCTGTGACAAGAGCCACCAGTCAGGGTGAGCGTATTCCCTGGCAAAACCCCGATATTGTGGGGCAGGGCTGCCTTCTCCTCTCCTTGTTTCCAGGGATCACTGCCGAGAAGAAGTGTCCCCAGGGAAGGAGGGGAAGAAAGAAGCCAATGTCGGCCTCCCTCTTCTCCCGGGATGCTCACGGTCATGCTGCCTCACTCCCATTCCCGTATTCCATCCTGGGGTTCTGGACAACTGGAAATTAGCCCTTCAGAGCTCTGAATGATGCAGGAACAGGCCATTCCCAGGCTGAATTGGGCTGATGGTGGTGGGTATTCCTGGGACTCTAGAGGCTCTCCCCAGCCCCAGCGGCCCGTTTCCCCGGGCCTGCAGGTTCTCGTGCCACACAGAGCATTTTCCAAAAACGCAGCTGGGATCAAGGCCCCCGATTACAGCCCTGCTGGCAGGAGAGGAGAAAGAGAAGGAAAGCAGAGGCGGTATATGAGCTGGACCTTGGGGATCCATGGTCTCCCTGGACACCTCACGGAGAAGGCTTGGGGGAGCTGGGTGTCTGCAACAGCAACCTGTACTGATCCTTCAAAGTTCCAGAGAACTCTACCTTGCATGCTTCTGTTTCTTTTGTTTCAATTCATCTGGCCCCTAGAGTGCCACCCCAAAGACCCCTTGTAGCAGTAATGCAATGTTGGGACTCAAACTGGATCCTAGTTTTTAAATGTTAGAATGAAGGCATCGGGCGCCAAAGTCCGGACAAGGGGCCCAGTCATGCCGGGCCGTCGGCTCACCCACTGCGTCCTCCTCAGGCCGAGGGGGTCGGGCCGTGGGAACAGGGCCAGGACACAGCCTCACACAACCTCGTGGGGAACGCATTGATTTTCCACTTCCTTTTTCTTTTCTTTTTTTTTTTTTTCCCCTTTAAATTCCCCTAAAGGAGTTGGACCTTGAGTGTTGGGTCGTTTTCCTGTAACGGGTTTTCCTCAAAGCTGTGTAGGATCCATGGCATGCTGTCCCCGTCGTGTGTCCTCTGATGTACCCTGTTTGATCTAAACGCTGTAAGACGTTACAGTTCAGGTCACATCAGTTACCTCTGTGTCGTGTAATAAAGCCAACGTTTGCCATCACGGCTCTGCCTCTCCTTGGGTTCCAGGCAACTCCAGCTAAGCCCCCATTTCACACATTTATTCACCAAATATTGGGGGCTTTCTCCATTTCAGGCAAGAAAGAAAAGGCCCTGCCCTAGGGGGGATGAACAACCATGTGACATAGGTTAGAGTGGGAACGGGATGTGAGCAAATGACCTCCTGATCAATCGACCCACAGCCTATTGTGTTCTTGCCACGTGGGGAAAACTTGCAAAGGTTGTGTCCTCGAGGTGATCGGGACAACCTGGGACCCCAGACAGCACCCAGAGGCTCTGAGCCCCATTGCCTCTGGCAGTGCTGGGTACCTCCCACAACACCCTGAGGGTGGACACAGGACCTGAGGGTGGACACCAAGGGAAAGGACACCTTCCCCCGAAGCAGCCAGGGTATTAGCCATGGTATCCCTGCTCCCAGGGCGGGTCCCTTCCAGAGTCGGGTGCCCAGGACTCAGAGCTCCTGGTTCGCTGGTGGCCCCTGGGGGGAGGGGTGTTATTAATACTCGGGCCCAGGCTTGGAACATGGTGTATTTTGAAAGGCGTCATTGGAAAGGCCAGTGTGGGGGCGAGGCTGTCCCCATGCCAGGCAGCTGGCGGGAGCCCCAGCTGGGCCTGGTGTGTCAGCAATCTCGGCATAGAGTGGGATGACAACGTTTTTCCATTGCAGAGGTCTGAGCTCAGAGGGAGGCTGCCGGAGGCCGGGCCTGAGTCCAGCGGCTCTCGACTTAGTGCCCTGCCTCCCACATGGAAGTAGAGGGAAGGGCCAGGGCCAGAGACCCTCCATGGGGCCTCAGACCCACAGTCGAGAAGGTACCAACTGCCTTGGGTTAGGGGAGAAAGACAGGCAGTGGCTGCACGTCCATCCTTGTCCAGCCAGCCTTGAGCCGAGGCCTTGTCTTCAGGGCAGACATGGACGCTGCCCTTAAGGCTCTCTGGCCTGCCAGGGGGAGACCTGGGATGTATAATTTACACGGGACAGACGGAGGGCGAGGCCAAGGCGCAGTAGCCACAAGAAGGAGGAGGAACAATCAGGGAGTTTCCCTGGAAGCAGTGGCACAGGGGCAATAGTGCCCTCTGGAGCCCTGCACATGTAAGTGTGGGACGGAGGGCCTGCAGTTGAGCTGGGAGGGCGGCACATACAGGAGCACAGCTGACTGGGGGCCATGAGACTCTGCCTGGAGACCTCCATCCCTTAGGGGCCAAGGGCTCAGCTCATGCAGCGTACAGCTCAGCCTCCATGGAGGTGATAACAGAACTGGGTGGAGTAAGGGAAGGAGGAGTCAGGCAAAGAGGCAGGGGACCTCAGTTTCCCAGCTGGAGTAGCAGAAACGTGTCCCCACTTCCAGGACAAGTGCCTCGTTCCGCAACACCCACAGCCCCAGGGGAGGAATGCAGTCCTGACTCTGGGCTCATAGTCCAGCTCTACTATGGCCTGCAATTCCCCCCCCCCCCCCGCAGTTTCAAGTCTCCAGGGAAGAGACCCCAATTGGCACAACTTTGACCTACCAGCTGTGGCCTAGGGGTGGGCTCTGGGCTGGGGTAGGCAAGCACGCTAGAGGGGTCCCCCGTAAATATGTCAGGAGGACAGAAAAGGCACAACAGGAGCTCCACCAAGACTGAGCCGGGCAAAGACAGATGGAGGAGACCAGGGCACACAGGCTTCCAGCTGCCCTCCATGGGCAGCAAGTGAAGAGCAGTGGAGGCAACAGGAGCAGGCTTTACAAATTGCCTGCAGGCCCCTAGTACGCACCGCCTGATCTTCGTGTAATTCAACCATTTTGCCCTGTGGCCAGGGCAGGATACTGGCTTCATTTAAGTGGCTCTCACCTAAGAGCTGGTCCAAAATGGGGCTGGGGGAGGGGAGGGCTCATGGTGAGTCCATTGGGGGTTCGACCTCTGATCCCCATGGACCCATCCTGTCCTCATTCCTTCCAGACCTTTGCTCAAGCTGTTCCCTCTGCCCAGACTGTCCTTGGCCACAGCTCTGCCTGACCCAGTCCCTCAAGGCCGGCTCAAATGCCACTTCCTCCAGGAAGCCTGCTCTGAACCCATATGCCATCCTTCTTGGCTTCTGCACGCTCGGATAATTTGCTTGTGCCCATGTCATCCTAAGAGTTGCCTACCACTGCGCAAGGCGTAACACTAAGCAAGGTGTGTGGAATGGTGACCCCAGCAAGCTTCCCGGGTTGTCACCTCCCCTAGCTCAGGCCTCCCTTCCCACCTTGAGTGTCCTGGAGGCGCCTACCCCGTGAGGGAGAAGGGGACTGGGCCAGCGGGAAACCGCCTTTGACCCTCAGGGCCCGAAAGCCAGGGCTGGAAGCTTGGCTGCAGCTGGAAGCCTTTTAAGCACTTAGTGGGAGCAGCTGACCTGGGGGAGGGCTTAAAAGCGCGAGAGGGCACAGTAGGTGCTGGTGCGGAGGTGCGTGCTGGTGGTCTCTTCTGCCTACCCCCTCGTCTACCATGTGGCCTTTCCTCAGTCCTGCTCTCTTCCCACCCCCCACCGAGGCCTGGCTCCAGAGGGCTTCCTCAGACCCCGAGGCCCAGGGCTGGGGGGCCTGCAGCTGGACCGAGAAGACCCTTCGGGGGCCAGGGTGTGGGGACAGGAAGGAGGAGGAGGAGACCAGGGAAGCAGAGGACAAGGAGGACGATGAGGAAGATGCAGGCTTCCCTCTGTCTCTACTAGAGAGTGAGGCCCTGGCCGAGCACCCGGTACCTGACCAGGTAACAGCCTCATGGCTGGGAGCATTGGGCAGAGGCTGGCCAGGGACTTCTGGGACCCTGTGCATGGGGGTGGAGGGTAGGGACAGGAAACAAATTACTGCACTTTGACCTTGGAGGTGAGAGAACCACTGTCCCCTGCCTGGAAGAGGATGGACGCCCACCCCTGCACAGGCGGGAGGGAGCAGGGCAGCCTTTCTGGCTGGAGGGGCCCTTGTGTTGGGGAAGTTTTACAGGGACTTCCCTGCAACCCAAGGTCACATGGCCTTCCTGTTCCCCTTGGAGAAGCCCCCATCATGTCCCCGAGAGGCCACTAACCCTGAGGACAGCTGGGGTCAGGCCAGCCCCCCTCTGCCCTCCCTCAAGGGGAGCCTAGGGATGTCCTTCCTTGGGGCTCAGCCTGGGGCTGTGTGCTGACAGGAGCTGGAGGCCATCAAACTGAAGCTATGGGTCATGGAGCAGGTCCAGGAGCCAGAGCCACCCAGGACGCAGGGCCAGGCAGGAAAAGAGGAGAGCCCTGGGGCCATAGTGGCCCAGCAGCTGCTGAGTCCAAACACAGGTAGGAGCCAGCAGGATCCCTTCCCCGGGTTGGTGGACCCCCCCAGTCCTCGGACACGCGGCTCTCAGCCCGTTTCTTCCTCTGTAAATCGGGCTTGGCTACCAGCTGCTGCTGGGGAAGGGCTGGCTCCTAGCGAGCACTGGCCTGGCAGGCGGCTATACGTTCTTCTAGAACAGGCCCAAGGGGTGACCTCTTCCCCCCGGAGTGCAGAATGAGCCACAAATGTGAGGTGCCTGCCCTTAGCAGCTGCTGGGAGCCCCTAGCCCAAGGCGAGCCCCTACTCACTGAGGCTGCTCTCCCTGCAGACTGCCCCTGCCCTGCGACGCCCATGGAGAAGGTGGAAATGGACCACAGATCCATCTATGTGGGCAACGTGAGTGCAGGAGGGGAGCAAGATGGGGTCCCTTCAGGGGGCACCCCGGGTCTGCTGCCTCCTCCTGGCTGTGAGGATTAAAGGAAGGGACATGTATGGGGGACAAACTCAAAGCCACACAGGCCAGAGGGGAGAAGAGGTGAGGAGGGATCTCAGGCCCGTGTCATCAAATGTTCTGATTTCCCAACGTGAGCTAGAAGCCAGGATTAACACATGAAATCTCCCAGTTGGTCAATCACTGGCAATGAATTCCACTTTAAAAAGCCACATATTCTTTGCACAGGCCAAATACACATGGGGGATCACCTAACACGTGGGGGTGTTCATCTCGGTCTCCAGTCCACCCCCATCAGGGGTGGGATCAGAGGACCCGGCTATCACCCACATGATGGGGTCTAGTCAACCTCTCTCTACCAAGAAAACATGCTGCAAGAGGCCCTGGGAAGTTGAGGCCTCTGCAGGAGCCCCCCAACACCAGGGCCATGCCTGTGTCAGGTGGACTACGGGGGCACAGCTGAGGAGCTGGAGGCTTACTTCAACCATTGTGGGGAGGTCCAGCGTGTCACCATCCTGTGCGACAAGTTCTCCGGACACCCCAAAGGGTCAGTGCAGGGCTGAGACGAGGGGTCCTGGGGAGGGGACCAGGTGCCCCAGAGTGCTGCCCAACATGGGCGACCTGGAGTGGGCCCTCACCAGCCCCTGTCCTACCCCAGCTATGCCTACATAGAGTTTGCCACTGAGAGCTCAGCCCAGGCTGCTGTGGAGCTAGACAAGAGCATCTTCCGAGGCCGGGTCATCAAGGTGCATGTCCCCCACGAGTCACCAGGGCACCTCAAGGTGGGGGCACTGCGGGGTGTGGGCTCTGCTCTGAGCTTCTCTACATTAACCCATTAATCCCCGAGATGCCAGGAAATGCAGGCACAGGGAGGCTGAGACATAGGGAGTTGCCCAGCCTGACCCTTCTCCAATCTCCCAGGGTCTTTGGGCACACTTGCTGGGCAGCAGGGGCTGGGTGAAAACACCTCAGACCCCAAAGGGTTTTGCCTGGCTATGGCTCTGGGGAGGCTCCCCTCCCAAGCTGGACCCCACCCCCTGCAGGGGGAGATGTTGGCGCAGCAGGAGCGTATCACATGACCACAGATGTGGCGGGACAGTTTAGGCCTAAGTGGGGGTCTTGAGAAGGTCCAGCACAAGGTCTGATGCCTTGGGAGGCCTGGTGCCCTGGGGCATCGAGAGCTTGGTGGGCGCTGGAGACTGAGCACGTCTGACTGTGAGCCTCCGTCAAAGAAACCCAGGAAGCCTTCCTGGAGGGAGCTTTAACCTTGGGCTCTGCCCCAGCGAGAGAATTTAGGCTGCACTAGGGAGGAGGGGAGGAGAGCAGGAGTCTTGGGCCACTTGGCCTTTGGTTCCAGGTGCTGCCCAAAAGGACCAACATACCAGGGATCAGCTCCACGGACCGAGGGGGCCTGCGGGGACGCCCAGGCGCCAGGGGGGCACCCTTCCCCCACAGCAGTCTCCAGGGCAAGGCCCACTTCAAACCACGAGGGCGCAACAGGTGAGTGCAGGTGGGAAGGGAGCAGCCCTGGGTGGGCACTCACCTCCCGTTCTCTCTTTGCATAGGGGACGTGGAAGAGTCTCACCATGGTATTCACCGTACTGAAGAAAGGACCCGATTTTGAGAGCGGGGCTGGATCAGGAGTATACAGCTGTGCTCCACATGGGACCATTTACTCCAGGGGGGCGGGTTTGGGGTGCTGTGGGGTCATACAGCAGGGTGGAGAGGAGAGCAGGAAGCCAGAGGAGAAATTCAGGGTCAGTGGAAAGCTGCCCCCATGTCTGTAAGGACCACCCCTGCCCCTCTTCACTCAGGCAGGAGGATGGCCCACCAGGGCCTCACACAATGGCCCAGACCCCAGGGCTGAAACCACAAGTCACCAAGCAGAGTACAGGGGTGGGCCTGGCAGGAGAATGCTACTTGGGGCTTCGGAGGGCACTGGGCAAAGCTTCAGGCAGGTGAGGCCCAGGCAGTGCTGAGTCAACTCGGGGTTGGCATACTTGGAGCTCATGGACTAACTCCTTTTAAAGAAAAATAGAAATGTGTATCTTAATTGTAAAGCATAAATTATTAAATTTGAATATTTTTTAAAAGCACATGACAACAGACCTCCCTTTATTCGTCTCTCTTGGACATGCTTGCATTCTGTCTTTCTCGGGTGCAGGCTCTACAGAGAAAGGTGGGTGATGGGGTGTGTCTGTGGGGCCAAGACCCGTTTCTACCTCACTTCACTGTTAACAGCCAACGGGCAGTGTTAGGGCTTACAGTGTCACCCTTGGTCCTGTGCTACAGAGAACTAGAGGCTAACTGTGTCTTCACCTAGCTCTGGTGGCCTCCAGGGCACATGCTCCCCCGACAGCGAATGACCCAGACACCTGCCCCCATATGTCCTCACCTGTGAGGCACTGCAGGAGGACAGGTGCCTCGGGCTCCAGGCAAAGGCCTGGCCCTCCTCAGAAGTTCAGGAAGTAGAGGGGAGTTTTCCATACTGGGTACCCTGACTGCAGTCCTCTCTGAAGCAGACACACCTGACTTTCTCCCTGAAGATGCAGTATGTAGTCTGTCCCTCGACTGCCTTCAGAGCTGGGAAAGAAGCCAGGGGCCAAGTTCAAACACACTTTGTTCTAGTGTTAAATAACTACTAACGAACCCTTTCAGCCCTTTTCTTTTTTCTTTTTTTTTTTTTTT